>NC_136273.1:104287399-104367399 GCF_964187855.1 Myxine glutinosa
AGAGGGGAAGAGGAGGGAGGGGGAGAGTAGGGGTGAGAAAGGAGAAGTGGGGTGAGGTAAAGGGGAGAGTGATGAGATTTGACTTGACAGGAGAGAGAGGGGAGAACCTGTCTTGACTGACTGACTTCTGTTGTTCATTTTTAATCTTCAAAGCAACGGATTCCACTTCACTTTACAAATTAAAAATAGCTTAAATTTAATGTTATTATTTAATAAATATTGTATTCCATAGTTAGTGCACATATACAATTTATTACGTAAAAGGTTTTTCAAAATATTGTTTAATTACATCGTTGGAAAAGAGGTTCCAGTGGCCTCATTCAAGTGGATTGGGAACTCAGTACCCCTCGTCCCTCTATGCAAGGGGAAAGGTGACCCTCTGGAGTGTGGCTCGTAGCCGAGCGATAAAGTTATTGGAGCATGGAATGAAGGTATTGGAAAGGGTGTTGGAGAGGAGGATTAGGAAGAAGGTGAAGATCGACAAAATGCAGTTTGGATTTATGCCAGAGAGAGGAACGACAGACGCGCTTTTCATTGTGAGGCAGTTGCAGGAGAAGTACATGGAGAAGAGGAAGAAGTTGTTTCTTGGGTTTGTTTATCTGGAGAAAGCATTCGATAGGGGTTCCACGCGAAGTATTGACATGGGCATTGAGGAAGATAGGAGTGGGAGGAATGGTTGATCAGAGTAGTGATGGCAATGTACAAAAGAGCGCGCACAGCTGTAAGGACGAAGGGACGGAACAGTGGTGAGTTTGAGGTGAAGGTGGGAGTGCATCAGGGGTCGGTACTAAGTCCACTACTATTTGTAGACTGTGATGGAGGTGCTGGCTCGGGAACGTAAAGGAGGGTTTTACCGTGGGAGTTGTTGTTTGCAGATGATCTGGTGTTGATTGTGAAAGTATGGATGGACTGAAGCGAAAAGATGAACACGTGGAAGGAATGTCTGGAGACAAAAGGTCTGAAGGTGAATATCGGAAAGACGAAGGTGATGGCAAGTGGTAAAGCATGTGGTGAGGTGGAAAGAACTGGGAAGTGGCCATGTGCTGTGTGTAGGAAGGGTGTCGGAGTGAACTCCATTCTATGTACAATGTGCGCTGATGGTGGTTCATCAAAAATGTAGTGGTCTGAGAGGGTCATTAACGAGTGTGGCAGCTACATTCAAATGTAAGGTGTGCACAGAGGGAGCTGCAGATGGAGGAAATGTTGAGGTTGGATCTTGGACGAGGGCGTGAAGCTGGAAAGGTGGAAAACATTTTGCTACCTCGGAGACATGCTGAATGGAGAAGGTGGATCAGACTCGGCAACGGTTGCTAGAGTGAGATGTGCATGAAGAAGTTTCGGGAACTGAGTGGACGTGCTGATGAGGAGGGGTGAAGTGTCGTTGAAGCTGAAGGGAAAGGTGTATGCTGCATGTGTGAGAAGTGTTATGATTTATGGGAGCGAGACATGGGTAATGAACGTAGAGCAGCAACGAAGGCTGGAAAGGGTGGAAATGTGAATGGTTCGGTGGATGTGCGGAGTATCGTTGAGAGAGAGGAAGACAAATGATGAATTGCGAAAGATGATGGGAATAGAGCCTGTGATTGATGCTGTGAAGAGGAACAGGTTAAGATGGTTTGGTCATGTGTTGAGGAAGGATGAAAGTGACTGGTTGAGAAGAGTGATGGAAATGAATGTAGAAGGAAGTAGAGGACGGGGAAGACCGAGAAAGACTTGGCTAAAGATGGTGGAAGAAGAAATGCGGGCAAGGGGGTTAGCAAGGGGAGATGCAGAAAATAGGGCAAAATGGAGAACATTGTCATGGGTTCATGTCATTGTCATGGAACGCAGCCATTGACTCTGCAAGGCTAACCCCCGCTCTAGCAGGGAAAATGGCCTTTAAAATGCATGTTGTTGTTGTTGTTTGTTGGAAAAGAGTTAACTCGCCTTAAATGAACACTTTGTATACACCCCAGGAATATGAAAAATATAAAATTAGACAACGGTTCGATCCCGATCTTCAGTTTTCAGTTGCTGTAATTTTACTAAATAATAATAAATATCTAATTATTGAGGTGGGACCCCAACCCTCCCTCCTCACCCCTTCACATACCTCTCTACTCCTCATTGTCCACTCCAGTCCTCACTATACTCTCCCCCTTTAGTTTGCTCTCCCCAATCACTCCTCTCCACCCCCTCTTTCTCCTCCCCCTTCTCTCCCTCCTCACTGCATGCAACAGTACACAGGAGAGGAGAGACCATCACAAACAGCCGAGAGGGGTAGAGGACTGCACAAAGGGGAGAGGGGGGGGGGGGGGTATCGCACACAGCCACAGGGAAGAGGAGTGAGAGGATCGTACACACGGGAGAGCAGGAAGGTTGGGGGCAGAGTTCCCTCTGCCTACTCCTCCTTTCCCCTCCCCCTTCTTTCTTCCTCTCCCTCCATCCTCCCCCCACTCCCCTCCTCTCTCTCCCCCTTTCTCTTAATTTTTCCATCACAAAGCGACTTCACGTTACCCAGCAACGCCAGGTATCTTTGCAAGTAACAAATATCGTAACAACAATCGAATCATAATGATGTAAAAAAGGCACCACGATGACGTCAGGTTTTGTCCAGTATTAAAACACCCCTGAGTAGGAACACACATCTGTTGTACCAACCTTGCTGCCCATCTTCGCAGCCATTGACTCTGTTGCTGCTGCTAATATCAGGTGTCCTTCCACCCCCTTGGTTGACCACGATTTGCCGATGCCCACCTTTCTCATAGCCCTCTGTGGCATGGGCATTTGGCTTGTAGCTCGCACGGCCAATGTATGGGCTCTCCTCTGCCAGCCATTCCTGGTTACAATTTAAGGAAAATGGAAACGTTATGAGTGCGAGCTCTGTAAAAAATGGGGACGGCTACCTGGGACAAATACGATCAGGAGTCAAAAATATTTTCTGCTCAAAAAGGTCTTTCTCCCCCAAGTATGAAGTGATGATTCATTATTATTAGAGCTTTAAACGTCGCTTCCACAGCGAGGGTCAAACTTTAGCAAGTGGTCGGTGAGTATGATGATTCCATTGGGACGCAAGTTAGTGGTGTTTGCAGTTGTGAAACTCTTCCATGAGCCTTGTTATTATAGGGAAAAACATGGGGTGCTTTTAACTCCCCTTCATAGATGGGACCAATTAGGATATGTGAAACTGGAGAAGTGGGAGGCGTAAAAACATCAACTCTCATCGACAACAATCTCATGATCACAACAATGCAAACATATATGAGTACAAGACTCATCCACAACAATGCATACATATATGAGTACAAGACTAATCTACAACAATGCAAACATATATGAGTACAAGACTAATCTACAACAATGCAAACATATATGAGTACAAGACTAATCTACAACAATGCAAACATATATGACTACAAGACTAATCTACAACAATGCAAACATATATGAGTACAAGACTAATCTACAACAATGCAAACATATATGAGTACAAGACTAATCTACAACAATGCAAACATATATGAGTACAAGACTAATCTACAACAATGCAAACATATATGAGTACAAGACTCATCCACAACAATGCATACATATATGAGTACAAGACTAATCTACAACAATGCAAACATATATGAGTACAAGACTAATCTACAACAATGCAAACATAAATGAGTACAAGACTCATCCACAACAATGCATACATATATGAGTACAAGACTCATCCACAACAATGCATACATATATGAGTACAAGACTCATCCACAACAATGCATACATATATGAGTACAAGACTAATCTACAACAATGCAAACATATATGAGTACAAGACTAATCTACAACAATGCAAACATATATGAGTACAAGACTCATCCACAACAATGCATACATATATGAGTACAAGACTAATCTACAACAATGCAAACATATATGAGTACAAGACTAATCTACAACAATGCAAACATATATGAGTACAAGACTCATCGACAACAATGCAAACATATATGAGTACAAGACTCATCGACAACAATGCAAACATATATGAGTACAATACTAATCAACAATGCATACATATATGAGCACAAGACTAATCGACAACAATGCAAACATATATGACTACAAGACTAATCTACAACAATGCAAACATATATGAGTACAAGACTAATCTACAACAATGCATACATATATGATTACATGACATCTACAACAATGCATACATATATGAGTGCAAGACATCTACAACAATGCATACATATATAAGAACAAGACTCATCTACAACAATGCATACATATGTGAGCACAAGATTAATCTACAACAATGCAAACATATATGAGTACAATACTAATCTACAACAATGCAAACATATATGAGTACAAGACTCATCGACAACAATGCAAACATATATGAGTACAAGACTCATCGACAACAATGCAAACATATATGAGTACAATACTAATCAACAATGCATACATATATGAGCACAAGACTAATCGACAACAATGCAAACATATATGACTACAAGACTAATCTACAACAATGCAAACATATATGAGTACAAGACTAATCTACAACAATGCATACATATATGATTACATGACATCTACAACAATGCATACATATATGAGTGCAAGACATCTACAACAATGCATACATATATAAGAACAAGACTCATCTACAACAATGCATACATATGTGAGCACAAGATTAATCTACAACAATGCAAACATATATGAGTACAATACTAATCTACAACAATGCATACATATGTGAGCACAAGATTAATCTACAACAATGCAAACATATATGAGTACAAGACTAATCTCCAACAATGCAAACATATATGAGCACAAGACTAATCTACAACAATGCAAACATATATGAGTACAATACTAATCAACAATGCATACATATATGAGCACAAGTCTCATCTACAACAATGCATACATATATGAGTACAAGACCAATCGACAACAATGCATACATATATGAACACAAGACCAATCTACAACAATGCATACATATATGAGTACAAGATGCATATGACGAGTCAAGGCCCTTTGGCAACATGATAATCTTCAAGTTGCTTCTGTAAAGAAAGCAGCTGAGCTCGCTGTGTCAAATGGGGGGTAACATAAGAAAGATCCAAGTTCATAGGCGGATCCAGGTGTTTGTTTGTGTGGTGGGGGTGGGGGGGAGGAGGGAGGTAGAGGTGCACACAGCACGCCCCCCCCCCCCCTCCCCATCAAAAGTGGTCATGTCTCACATGAAATGAGGTGTTTATAATCGAAGATGTGGTTTCAATAGTGTCTCACATGCAATGAGGTGTTTGTAATCGAAGATGTGGTCTTGATAATGTTTCACATGTAATGAGGTGTTTGTAATCGAAGATGTGGTCTTGATAGTGTTTCACATGTAATGAGGTGTTTATAATCGAAGATATGGTCTCGATAGTGTTTCACATGTAATGAGGTGTTTATAATCGAAGATGTGGTCTTGATAGTGTTTCACATGTAATGAGGTGTTTATAATCGAAGATATGGTCTCGATAGTGTTTCACATGTAATGAGGTGTTTATAACCGACGATGTGGTCTCGATAGTGTTTCACATGTAATGAGGTGTTTATAACCGAAGATGTGGTCTCAATAGTGTCTCACATGCAATGAGGTGTTTATAATCGAAGATGTGGTCTGGATAGTGTTTCACATGTAATGAGGTCTTTATAATCGAAGATATGGTCTCGATAGTGTTTCACATGCAATGAGGTGTTTATAACCGAAGATGTGGTCTCGATAGTGTTTCACATGTAATGAGGTGTTTTTTTTTTGTATACTGAATCGAGGCTGGTGAAAGAGCTAACATTTATTTTCACAGCTAACATTACAGAGCTAACATTTATTTCACAAACAAATCAACCAGACAAACAAAATATACAAAAAGAGGGAGTGGAAGACAAGATGGGGAGAGAAGGGGAAGCACACAACCACAAAATTTGAGAGCAGGGAGAAGTGTGGGAGGGAGAGGGCTTGGGGGCAGGAGGCGTGGGAAGGGGGGAGGGGGGGGGGGAGAGGTATAAAACACAAAGGGACCGAAATTAGCGGGGGTAGAAAAGATCAAGGTTTTGGATGGGGGAGGATAAGAGATGGTGGTGAACAGCTGTTTTAAAGACCTGGAGGGTGGAGTGGGATTGAAGAGAGTGAGGGAGTTTGTTCCAGAGGCGGGAGAAAAGAGGAATGAAGGAGTGAAGGTGAGCAGAAAGTCTTGATTTTGGCAGTTTAACCATAAGAGGGTTGCAGGCAGATCTTGTGCGACCTGTAGGAATATTTGGGGGACAGAGCCCAGAGAGAGCTGGGGGGGGGGGGGGGGCAAGGCCAGAGAGGAGTCGGTAGAAGACGGAAAGACCACCAACCTGCCTGCGGTGAGTGAGTGAAAGGCCCTTGGAGTTAGCTTCATCGCGGGAGATTCCAAATGATTCTGAACGCTTTGGTTTCAACAGCGTGAAGATGAGCTAGGTGTGAGGCAGGAGCACCAGACCAGAGGGGAGAGCAGTATTCCATAGAGCTGTGGATGAAAGCCTTGTATGTGGTGAGGAGCTCAGGTGTGCCAAGGAAGGACTTCGCACGACGGAGGATGCCCAGTCGGCGACTGGCTTTGGAGGCCAGATTTGAAATGTGGTTTTCCCAGGAAAGATCATGGCAAATAGTGAGACCCAAAAGCTTGAGTGACAGAACTTCTTGGAGAGGATTATTCAGAAAGTGGATGGGAGGGTTTTCCAGTCGGTCTTTTCGGAGAGACATCGTAAGAGTGTGAGATTTATCAGGATTGAAAGACATGTTCCATTTGTTTGCCCAGTCTGTGATTTTGTCCAGGTCTGCAGAGAGTGAGAAGGCTGCAGACTGCCGATATGAGGGATGAGGAATGGAGCGACAGAGAGTAGAGTCGTCAGCAAAGAGATAGAGAGGATTTTCAAGAGAGTCAGAGAGATCATTGATGAAGACCAGAAAAAGCACAGGGCCCAGAAGACTACCTTGGGGAACTCCAGCCTGAACAGGAAGAGGAGATGAGAGAAACCCATTCAGGGCCACACGTTGACTACGACCAGAGAGGAAGTCCGCCAGCCATGCGTGGAGATTTCCATGGATACCAAAGGAGGAGAGTTTGGTGAGCAGAGCAGGGTGCCAGACCGTATCGAAGGCACGTGAAATGTCAAGGGAGACAGCTATAATTTCCTGTTTGGCGTTGAGGACCTCCATCCATTGTTGAGAAAGCAGAAGCAGCATGTCCAGAGTAGAGTGACCAGGTCTGAAACCAAATTGATGATCAGAGATCAAGCCATTGGAGAAGAGGAAAGATTTCATATCTGAAGCAATGATGGATTCCATGACTTTGCTGATAATTGGGAGAAGGCTGATTGGTCTGTAGTTGCTAGGATCTGTTTTTGCACCTTTTTTGTGCAAAGCGGTGATGTTGGCTGATTTCCAAGCAGATGGCAGATGACCTTGAGCAAAAGAGAGGGTGAAGAGAACAGAAAGAGGGAGTGAAAGAGCGGAAGAACATGGTTTTAGGACCCGTAGGCTGATGCCGTCAGGACCAGTTGCAGAATCAGAGTCGAGGGTTGACAGAAACTTTTCCACCTTGTCAGGAGGAAAGGACACAGAGTCCAGGAGCAGCTGGGTACGACTGGGTACGGTGGGTACAGAGAGGGATGGGTTTGGGACACAAGATTTAGAGGCAAACACAGAGTTGAGGCATTCAGCTTTTTCACGTGCGGGGTCGGCCGTTAAGCCGTTTGAGGTGAGGGAGGGGATGGAGCGGGAACAAACACCAGAAACAGATTTGACCAGACGCCACCAGGATTTGGAAGAGGGAGACAGATAAGAGAGTTCGGTCTTGAGAAAGGTGAGATATTGTTTCCTGGCTCTCCTGAGGGAGGACACACACTTGTTTCGGGCTTTGTGAAAGGAAATGAGATTTCCTTCCATTGGATTTGCTTTCCAGGAGACGAAAGCAAGTTGTTTCAGGGCAACAGCCTCACCACAAGATTCCGTGTACCATGGACGGGAGGAAGGGTATGACAACTGAAGACGAGATGGGATAAATCTGTGCATGAGAGAAAGCAATTTACTTTGAAAGAATTCCCAGGATGAGTTGATGTCAGAGGCGGTAGAGATGGGAGACCAGTCCAGATGATTGATGGCTGCTTGAAGACCGTGCCAGTTGGCCTGAGTGAAATGCCAGACTCGTCGATGCTGAGGAGGCTCTCTGAGAATGGTCAGAGAGATGTCCACCTTGACAAGCACATGATCAGATGAGCCGATTGGAGCAGAAGAAGAGCAGCAGACATTTTCAGGGAAGTTAGTCATAACCAAATCCAGAAGAGAAGATGCTCCGTTGACTGAGATCCGGGTCGGGAAATTGACCGATTGTGTCAGTCCCAGTGAGTCGCAGAAGTCCTTTGCTGAAGAGCCATGGCTGGTGAGAGCGGTACCCACACCCAGCCAACTGGCATGGTGACAATTGAAATCACCACATATGAGGAAGAGAGAGTTGGGATGGGTAGATAGAAGTTGGTCCATATTATCAGACAGCGAGATGTAGATGGAGTCATCACTGTTTGGTGGACGGTACAACACACATATGAACAAAAGGTGGGAGCGAAGGGGAAGCCGTAGCCAAAGGTATTCCTGGGGGTGAGGTGGAGAGAGGGCAGTGGAGGGCGAGTGAGGAAGAGTTTTTTATAAAGATAGCAACCCCACCTCCAGGACAAGGCTCAGGTCTATCATACCGGAGGAGGGAGTAACCTGGGAGAGATACCAAGGCATCAGAGACATCATGAAGGAGGAAAGTTTCTGTTAAGCAGATCACATCTGGTTTGTCAGAAGCAACCTGTATGGAGAGATCAGTCAAGTTTGAGCGAAGGCCCCGGATGTTTGAGGTCCATACCGTTAATGAAGAGGAAGGGGGAGCATCGGGTACAGAACAGGGGGGGTGGGGGGAGGGGTAGGGTAAGATGTGGAAGAGGAGGAAGAGGTAGGGAGAGCTGTTGAAGGTGTGTCAGAGATTTCAGAGATTTCAGAATAGCTTGGAGAAAGGGAAGAATGGGGTGGACAAAAGGTTTGATGGAGATTGGGTGAGGCACAGTGAGGTGTTATTTGAGGAGGGGGAAGAGCGAGGCAGAAGGTTGGGGGAGATGAAGGTGAAAGTTGGAAGGGGGAAGAAGCAGGGAGGATGCTTTGAGGAGGAGGGGTGGGAGGGGAGTCTAGGAGGGGAGGAGCGAGGGAGAGTCTCGGAGGGAAGGGGTGTGGGGGGAGTTTAGGAGGGAGGGGAGGGAAGGGGCAGGGGGAGAGATTTGAAAGGGATGGGTGATGGGGAGGATTTGGAGGGGAGGGGGATGGGGAAGTTTTGGAGGGAAGGGGGGATGGGGAAGATTTGGAGGGGAGGGGTGAGATTGGATTTTGAAAAGTGTACGATTCATGGGAAACGAACATTTTTTGCAAAATGAGTTTGAGACCTTCGAGTCAAAAATACGTTTGAGGACACTGGAGGAGGGGTGGAGTTCTGGAGAGTTTAGGGAATGTAGAAAGGAGGAACTGTAAGAGATGGTATTATTATTATTTTTTGGAATGAATAGATTTGGTGAGCAAGACGAAAGCATCCTTTTGTAGGAAAAGAAGAAAAAGGTGTTATAATATATGAGAGAAAATAGTTGTTCAGGGGAGAGATTATACATTTCTAACCACGTGATCGCGTACAACGTGAACGAAGAACGAACGAACAAAAAAGAACAACAAATATACGAATAAGACCTGGGAAGGAAATATTTTTTGGGTTTTTTTTTTTTTTTGAGTAGAGATATTAAACAAGGAGGAATGGGGTGAACGACTGGGACGAAACAGAGAACGAAAATAAATGCAGCGCATTCGACGAATCGCTGAGAGAAAAACAAAACCACGAGGTCGGAGACGGTACGGTAGCCTAAGCCTGCTAGTACTAGTACTAGGCCTCAGAATACTCGATATGCATTAACCGACGATTGTGTATACATGTACGAAAAATTTGCACCGAAAATTTTCCTAAAGATACGCTATAGGTACATACACCGAAAGATAGGTACAGTCTCGACAAAAACACAATTGTGAAAGATCACTTAGCTTCGAAAAGACGTGACCTCGCCATGATCTCGCTTATTTATAACCGTTTATAACCGAAGAACGATCTCGTTTATAACCAAAGATCTGGTCTCAATAGTCAATAGTGTTTCACAGGAAATGAGGTGTTTATAACCGAAGATGTAGTCTCGATAGTGTTTCACATGTAATGAGGTGTTTATAACCAAAGATCTGGTCTCAATAGTCAATAGTGTTTCACATGCAATGAGGTGTTTATAACCGAAGATGTGGTCTCGATAGTGTTTCACATGCAATGAGGTGTTTATAACCAAACATGTGGTCTCGATAGTGTTTCACATGCAATGAGGTGTTTATAACCAAACATGTGGTCTCGATAGCGTTTCACATGTAATGAGGTGTTTATAACCAAAGATCTGGTCTCAATAGTCAATAGTGTTTCACATGCAATGAGGTGTTTATAACCGAAGATGTGGTCTCGATAGTGTTTCACATGCAATGAGGTGTTTATAACCAAACATGTGGTCTCGATAGTGTTTCACATGCAATGAGGTGTTTATAACCAAACATGTGGTCTCGATAGCGTTTCACATGTAATGAGGTGTTTATAACCAAAGATCTGGTCTCAATAGTCAATAGTGTTTCACATGCAATGAGGTGTTTATAACCGAAGATGTGGTCTCGATAGTGTTTCACATGCAATGAGGTGTTTATAACCAAACATGTGGTCTCGATAGTGTTTCACATGCAATGAGGTGTTTATAACCAAACATGTGGTCTCGATAGTGTTTCACATGCAATGAGGTGTTTATAACCAAACATGTGGTCTCGATAGTGTTTCACAGGAAATGAGGTGTTTATAACCAAACATGTGGTCTCGATAGCGTTTCACATGTAATGAGGTGTTTATAACTGAAGATGTGGCCTCGATCGTGTTTCACATGTAATGACGTGTTTATAACTGAAGATGTGGTCTCGATAGCGTTTCACATGTAATGAGGTGTTTATAACCAAAGATGTAGTCTCGATAGCGTTTCACATGTAATGAGGTGTTTATAACTAAAGATGTAGTCTCGATAGCGTTTCACATGTAATGAGGTGTTTATAACTAAAGATATGGTCTCGATAGCGTTTCACATGTAATGACGTGTTTATAACCGAAGATGTGGTCTCGATAGCGTTTCACATGTAATGACGTGTTTATAACCGAAGATGTGGTCTCGATAGTGTTTCACATGTAATGACGTGTTTATAACCGAAGATGTGGTCTCGATAGTGTTTCACATGTAATGAGGCGTTTATAACCGAAGATGTGGTCTCGATAGTGTTTCACAGGAAATGAGGTGTTTATAACCAAAGATGTGGTCTCGATAGTGTTTCACAGGAAATGAGGTGTTTATAACCAAAGATGTAGTCTCGATAGCGTTTCACATGTAATGAGGTGTTTATAACTGAAGATGTGGTCAGGGATAGTGTTTCACATGTAATGAGGTGTTTATAACTGAAGATGTGGTCTCGATAGTGTTTCACATGTAATGAGGTGTTTATAACTGAAGATGTGGTCAGGGATAGTGTTTCACATGTAATGAGGCGTTTATAACCTAAGATGTGGTATCGATAGTGTTTCACAGGAAATGAGGTGTTTATAACCAAAGATGTGGTCTCGATAGTGTTTCACAGGAAATGAGGTGTTTATAACCAAAGATGTGGTCTCGATAGCGTTTCACATGTAATGAGGTGTTTATAACTGAAGATGTGGTCAGGGATAGTGTTTCACATGTAATGAGGTGTTTATAACTGAAGATGTGGTCTCGATAGTGTTCCACATGTAATGAGGTGTTTATAACTGAAGATGTGGTCTCGATAGTGTTTCACATGTAATGAGGTGTTTATAACCCAAGATGTGGTCTCGATCGTGTTTCACATGTAATGAGGCATTTATAACCCAAGATGTGGTCTCGATCGTGTTTCACATGTAATGAGGTGTTTATAACCCAAGATGTGGTCTCGATAGTGTTTCACATGCAATGAGGTGTTTATAACCGAAGATGTGGTCTCGATAGTGTTTCACATGTAATGAGGCATTTATAACTGAAGATGTGGTCTTGATAGTGTTTCACATGTAATGAGGCGTTTATAACTGAAGATGTGGTCTCGATGGCGTTTCACATGTAATGAGGCCTTTATAACTGAAGATGTGGTCTCGATAGTGTTTCACATGTAATGAGGCGTTTATAACTGAAGATGTGGTCTCGATGGCGTTACACATGTAATGAGGCGTTTATAACTGAAGATGTGGTCTCGATAGTGTTTCACATGTAATGAGGCGTTTATAACTGAAGATGTGGTCTCGATAGTGTTTCACATGTAATGAGGCGTTTATAACTGAAGATGTGGTCTCGATGGCGTTTCACATGTAATGAGGCGTTTATAACTGAAGATGTTGTCTCGATAGTGTTTCACATGTAATGAGGTGTTTATAACTGAAGATGTGGTCTCGATGGCGTTTCACATGTAATGAGGCATTTATAACTGAAGATGTGGTCTCGATAGTGTTTCACATGTAATGAGGCGTTTATAACTGAAGATGTGGTCTCGATGGCGTTTCACATGTAATGAGGCCTTTATAACTGAAGATGTGGTCTCGATAGTGTTTCACATGTAATGAGGCGTTTATAACTGAAGATGTGGTCTCGATGGCGTTTCACATGTAATGAGGCGTTTATAACTGAAGATGTTGTCTCGATAGTGTTTCACATGTAATGAGGTGTTTATAACTGAAGATGTGGTCTCGATGGCGTTTCACATGTAATGAGGCGTTTATAACTGAAGATGTGGTCTCGATGGCGTTTCACATGCAATGAGGTGTTTATAACCGAAGATGTGGTCTCGATAGTGTTTCACATGTAATGAGGTGTTTTTTTTTTGTATACTGAATCGAGGCTGGTGAAAGAGCTAACATTTATTTTCACAGCTAACATTACAGAGCTAACATTTATTTCACAAACAAATCAACCAGACAAACAAAATATACAAAAAGAGGGAGTGGAAGACAAGATGGGGAGAGAAGGGGAAGCACACAACCACAAAATTTGAGAGCAGGGAGAAGTGTGGGAGGGAGAGGGCTTGGGGGCAGGAGGCGTGGGAAGGGGGGAGGGGGGGGGGAGAGGTATAAAACACAAAGGGACCGAAATTAGCGGGGGTAGAAAAGATCAAGGTTTTGGATGGGGGAGGATAAGAGATGGTGGTGAACAGCTGTTTTAAAGACCTGGAGGGTGGAGTGGGATTGAAGAGAGTGAGGGAGTTTGTTCCAGAGGCGGGAGAAAAGAGGAATGAAGGAGTGAAGGTGAGCAGAAAGTCTTGATTTTGGCAGTTTAACCATAAGAGGGTTGCAGGCAGATCTTGTGCGACCTGTAGGAATATTTGGGGGACAGAGCCCAGAGAGAGCTGGGGGGGGGGGGCAAGGCCAGAGAGGAGTCGGTAGAAGACGGAAAGACCACCAACCTGCCTGCGGTGAGTGAGTGAAAGGCCCTTGGAGTTAGCTTCATCGCGGGAGATTCCAAATGATTCTGAACGCTTTGGTTTCAACAGCGTGAAGATGAGCTAGGTGTGAGGCAGGAGCACCAGACCAGAGGGGAGAGCAGTATTCCATAGAGCTGTGGATGAAAGCCTTGTATGTGGTGAGGAGCTCAGGTGTGCCAAGGAAGGACTTCGCACGACGGAGGATGCCCAGTCGGCGACTGGCTTTGGAGGCCAGATTTGAAATGTGGTTTTCCCAGGAAAGATCATGGCAAATAGTGAGACCCAAAAGCTTGAGTGACAGAACTTCTTGGAGAGGATTATTCAGAAAGTGGATGGGAGGGTTTTCCAGTCGGTCTTTTCGGAGAGACATCGTAAGAGTGTGAGATTTATCAGGATTGAAAGACATGTTCCATTTGTTTGCCCAGTCTGTGATTTTGTCCAGGTCTGCAGAGAGTGAGAAGGCTGCAGACTGCCGATATGAGGGATGAGGAATGGAGCGACAGAGAGTAGAGTCGTCAGCAAAGAGATAGAGAGGATTTTCAAGAGAGTCAGAGAGATCATTGATGAAGACCAGAAAAAGCACAGGGCCCAGAAGACTACCTTGGGGAACTCCAGCCTGAACAGGAAGAGGAGATGAGAGAAACCCATTCAGGGCCACACGTTGACTACGACCAGAGAGGAAGTCCGCCAGCCATGCGTGGAGATTTCCATGGATACCAAAGGAGGAGAGTTTGGTGAGCAGAGCAGGGTGCCAGACCGTATCGAAGGCACGTGAAATGTCAAGGGAGACAGCTATAATTTCCTGTTTGGCGTTGAGGACCTCCATCCATTGTTGAGAAAGCAGAAGCAGCATGTCCAGAGTAGAGTGACCAGGTCTGAAACCAAATTGATGATCAGAGATCAAGCCATTGGAGAAGAGGAAAGATTTCATATCTGAAGCAATGATGGATTCCATGACTTTGCTGATAATTGGGAGAAGGCTGATTGGTCTGTAGTTGCTAGGATCTGTTTTTGCACCTTTTTTGTGCAAAGCGGTGATGTTGGCTGATTTCCAAGCAGATGGCAGATGACCTTGAGCAAAAGAGAGGGTGAAGAGAACAGAAAGAGGGAGTGAAAGAGCGGAAGAACATGGTTTTAGGACCCGTAGGCTGATGCCGTCAGGACCAGTTGCAGAATCAGAGTCGAGGGTTGACAGAAACTTTTCCACCTTGTCAGGAGGAAAGGACACAGAGTCCAGGAGCAGCTGGGTACGACTGGGTACGGTGGGTACAGAGAGGGATGGGTTTGGGACACAAGATTTAGAGGCAAACACAGAGTTGAGGCATTCAGCTTTTTCACGTGCGGGGTCGGCCGTTAAGCCGTTTGAGGTGAGGGAGGGGATGGAGCGGGAACAAACACCAGAAACAGATTTGACCAGACGCCACCAGGATTTGGAAGAGGGAGACAGATAAGAGAGTTCGGTCTTGAGAAAGGTGAGATATTGTTTCCTGGCTCTCCTGAGGGAGGACACACACTTGTTTCGGGCTTTGTGAAAGGAAATGAGATTTCCTTCCATTGGATTTGCTTTCCAGGAGACGAAAGCAAGTTGTTTCAGGGCAACAGCCTCACCACAAGATTCCGTGTACCATGGACGGGAGGAAGGGTATGACAACTGAAGACGAGATGGGATAAATCTGTGCATGAGAGAAAGCAATTTACTTTGAAAGAATTCCCAGGATGAGTTGATGTCAGAGGCGGTAGAGATGGGAGACCAGTCCAGATGATTGATGGCTGCTTGAAGACCGTGCCAGTTGGCCTGAGTGAAATGCCAGACTCGTCGATGCTGAGGAGGCTCTCTGAGAATGGTCAGAGAGATGTCCACCTTGACAAGCACATGATCAGATGAGCCGATTGGAGCAGAAGAAGAGCAGCAGACATTTTCAGGGAAGTTAGTCATAACCAAATCCAGAAGAGAAGATGCTCCGTTGACTGAGATCCGGGTCGGGAAATTGACCGATTGTGTCAGTCCCAGTGAGTCGCAGAAGTCCTTTGCTGAAGAGCCATGGCTGGTGAGAGCGGTACCCACACCCAGCCAACTGGCATGGTGACAATTGAAATCACCACATATGAGGAAGAGAGAGTTGGGATGGGTAGATAGAAGTTGGTCCATATTATCAGACAGCGAGATGTAGATGGAGTCATCACTGTTTGGTGGACGGTACAACACACATATGAACAAAAGGTGGGAGCGAAGGGGAAGCCGTAGCCAAAGGTATTCCTGGGGGTGAGGTGGAGAGAGGGCAGTGGAGGGTGAGTGAGGAAGAGTTTTTTATAAAGATAGCAACCCCACCTCCAGGACAAGGCTCAGGTCTATCATACCGGAGGAGGGAGTAACCTGGGAGAGATACCAAGGCATCAGAGACATCATGAAGGAGGAAAGTTTCTGTTAAGCAGATCACATCTGGTTTGTCAGAAGCAACCTGTATGGAGAGATCAGTCAAGTTTGAGCGAAGGCCCCGGATGTTTGAGGTCCATACCGTTAATGAAGAGGAAGGGGGAGCATCGGGTACAGAACAGGGGGGGTGGGGGGAGGGGTAGGGTAAGATGTGGAAGAGGAGGAAGAGGTAGGGAGAGCTGTTGAAGGTGTGTCAGAGATTTCAGAGATTTCAGAATAGCTTGGAGAAAGGGAAGAATGGGGTGGACAAAAGGTTTGATGGAGATTGGGTGAGGCACAGTGAGGTGTTATTTGAGGAGGGGGAAGAGCGAGGCAGAAGGTTGGGGGAGATGAAGGTGAAAGTTGGAAGGGGGAAGAAGCAGGGAGGATGCTTTGAGGAGGAGGGGTGGGAGGGGAGTCTAGGAGGGGAGGAGCGAGGGAGAGTCTCGGAGGGAAGGGGTGTGGGGGGAGTTTAGGAGGGAGGGGAGGGAAGGGGCAGGGGGAGAGATTTGAAAGGGATGGGTGATGGGGAGGATTTGGAGGGGAGGGGGATGGGGAAGTTTTGGAGGGAAGGGGGGATGGGGAAGATTTGGAGGGGAGGGGTGAGATTGGATTTTGAAAAGTGTACGATTCATGGGAAACGAACATTTTTTGCAAAATGAGTTTGAGACCTTCGAGTCAAAAATACGTTTGAGGACACTGGAGGAGGGGTGGAGTTCTGGAGAGTTTAGGGAATGTAGAAAGGAGGAACTGTAAGAGATGGTATTATTATTATTTTTTGGAATGAATAGATTTGGTGAGCAAGACGAAAGCATCCTTTTGTAGGAAAAGAAGAAAAAGGTGTTATAATATATGAGAGAAAATAGTTGTTCAGGGGAGAGATTATACATTTCTAACCACGTGATCGCGTACAACGTGAACGAAGAACGAACGAACAAAAAAGAACAACAAATATACGAATAAGACCTGGGAAGGAAATATTTTTTGGGTTTTTTTTTTTTTTTGAGTAGAGATATTAAACAAGGAGGAATGGGGTGAACGACTGGGACGAAACAGAGAACGAAAATAAATGCAGCGCATTCGACGAATCGCTGAGAGAAAAACAAAACCACGAGGTCGGAGACGGTACGGTAGCCTAAGCCTGCTAGTACTAGTACTAGGCCTCAGAATACTCGATATGCATTAACCGACGATTGTGTATACATGTACGAAAAATTTGCACCGAAAATTTTCCTAAAGATACGCTATAGGTACATACACCGAAAGATAGGTACAGTCTCGACAAAAACACAATTGTGAAAGATCACTTAGCTTCGAAAAGACGTGACCTCGCCATGATCTCGCTTATTTATAACCGTTTATAACCGAAGAACGATCTCGTTTATAACCAAAGATCTGGTCTCAATAGTCAATAGTGTTTCACAGGAAATGAGGTGTTTATAACCGAAGATGTAGTCTCGATAGTGTTTCACATGTAATGAGGTGTTTATAACCAAAGATCTGGTCTCAATAGTCAATAGTGTTTCACATGCAATGAGGTGTTTATAACCGAAGATGTGGTCTCGATAGTGTTTCACATGCAATGAGGTGTTTATAACCAAACATGTGGTCTCGATAGTGTTTCACATGCAATGAGGTGTTTATAACCAAACATGTGGTCTCGATAGCGTTTCACATGTAATGAGGTGTTTATAACCAAAGATCTGGTCTCAATAGTCAATAGTGTTTCACATGCAATGAGGTGTTTATAACCGAAGATGTGGTCTCGATAGTGTTTCACATGCAATGAGGTGTTTATAACCAAACATGTGGTCTCGATAGTGTTTCACATGCAATGAGGTGTTTATAACCAAACATGTGGTCTCGATAGCGTTTCACATGTAATGAGGTGTTTATAACTGAAGATGTGGCCTCGATCGTGTTTCACATGTAATGACGTGTTTATAACTGAAGATGTGGTCTCGATAGCGTTTCACATGTAATGAGGTGTTTATAACTGAAGATGTGGTCTCGATAGCGTTTCACATGTAATGAGGTGTTTATAACTGAAGATGTGGTCTCGATAGCGTTTCACATGTAATGAGGTGTTTATAACCAAAGATGTAGTCTCGATAGCGTTTCACATGTAATGAGGTGTTTATAACTAAAGATGTAGTCTCGATAGCGTTTCACATGTAATGAGGTGTTTATAACTAAAGATATGGTCTCGATAGCGTTTCACATGTAATGACGTGTTTATAACCGAAGATGTGGTCTCGATAGCGTTTCACATGTAATGACGTGTTTATAACCGAAGATGTGGTCTCGATAGTGTTTCACATGTAATGACGTGTTTATAACCGAAGATGTGGTCTCGATAGTGTTTCACATGTAATGAGGCGTTTATAACCGAAGATGTGGTCTCGATAGTGTTTCACAGGAAATGAGGTGTTTATAACCAAAGATGTGGTCTCGATAGTGTTTCACAGGAAATGAGGTGTTTATAACCAAAGATGTAGTCTCGATAGCGTTTCACATGTAATGAGGTGTTTATAACTGAAGATGTGGTCAGGGATAGTGTTTCACATGTAATGAGGTGTTTATAACTGAAGATGTGGTCTCGATAGTGTTTCACATGTAATGAGGTGTTTATAACTGAAGATGTGGTCAGGGATAGTGTTTCACATGTAATGAGGCGTTTATAACCTAAGATGTGGTATCGATAGTGTTTCACAGGAAATGAGGTGTTTATAACCAAAGATGTGGTCTCGATAGTGTTTCACAGGAAATGAGGTGTTTATAACCAAAGATGTGGTCTCGATAGCGTTTCACATGTAATGAGGTGTTTATAACTGAAGATGTGGTCAGGGATAGTGTTTCACATGTAATGAGGTGTTTATAACTGAAGATGTGGTCTCGATAGTGTTCCACATGTAATGAGGTGTTTATAACTGAAGATGTGGTCTCGATAGTGTTTCACATGTAATGAGGTGTTTATAACCCAAGATGTGGTCTCGATCGTGTTTCACATGTAATGAGGCATTTATAACCCAAGATGTGGTCTCGATCGTGTTTCACATGTAATGAGGTGTTTATAACCCAAGATGTGGTCTCGATAGTGTTTCACATGCAATGAGGTGTTTATAACCGAAGATGTGGTCTCGATAGTGTTTCACATGTAATGAGGCATTTATAACTGAAGATGTGGTCTTGATAGTGTTTCACATGTAATGAGGCGTTTATAACTGAAGATGTGGTCTCGATGGCGTTTCACATGTAATGAGGCCTTTATAACTGAAGATGTGGTCTCGATAGTGTTTCACATGTAATGAGGCGTTTATAACTGAAGATGTGGTCTCGATGGCGTTACACATGTAATGAGGCGTTTATAACTGAAGATGTGGTCTCGATAGTGTTTCACATGTAATGAGGCGTTTATAACTGAAGATGTGGTCTCGATAGTGTTTCACATGTAATGAGGCGTTTATAACTGAAGATGTGGTCTCGATGGCGTTTCACATGTAATGAGGCGTTTATAACTGAAGATGTTGTCTCGATAGTGTTTCACATGTAATGAGGTGTTTATAACTGAAGATGTGGTCTCGATGGCGTTTCACATGTAATGAGGCGTTTATAACTGAAGATGTGGTCTCGATAGTGTTTCACATGTAATGAGGCGTTTATAACTGAAGATGTGGTCTCGATGGCGTTTCACATGTAATGAGGCCTTTATAACTGAAGATGTGGTCTCGATAGTGTTTCACATGTAATGAGGCGTTTATAACTGAAGATGTGGTCTCGATGGCGTTTCACATGTAATGAGGCGTTTATAACTGAAGATGTTGTCTCGATAGTGTTTCACATGTAATGAGGTGTTTATAACTGAAGATGTGGTCTCGATGGCGTTTCACATGTAATGAGGCGTTTATAACTGAAGATGTGGTCTCGATGGCGTTTCACATGCAATGAGGTGTTTATAACCGAAGATGTGGTCTCGATAGTGTTTCACATGCAATGAGGTGTTTATAACCGAAGATGTGGTCTCGATAGTGTTTCACATGTAATGAGGCGTTTATAACTGAAGATGTGGTCTCGATAGTGTTTCACAGGAAATGAGGTGTTTATAACCAAAGATGTGGTCTCGATAGTGTTTCACAGGAAATGAGGTGTTTATAACCAAAGATGTAGTCTCGATAGCGTTTCACATGTAATGAGGTGTTTATAACTAAAGATGTGGTCAGGGATAGTGTTTCACATGTAATGAGGTGTTTATAACTGAAGATGTGGTCTCGATAGTGTTTCACATGTAATGAGGTGTTTATAACTGAAGATGTGGTCAGGGATAGTGTTTCACATGTAATGAGGCGTTTATAACCTAAGATGTGGTCTCGATAGTGTTTCACAGGAAATGAGGTGTTTATAACCAAAGATGTGGTCTCGATAGTGTTTCACAGGAAATGAGGTGTTTATAACCAAAGATGTGGTCTCGATAGCGTTTCACATGTAATGAGGTGTTTATAACTGAAGATGTGGTCAGGGATAGTGTTTCACATGTAATGAGGTGTTTATAACTGAAGATGTGGTCTCGATAGTGTTCCACATGTAATGAGGTGTTTATAACTGAAGATGTGGTCTCGATAGTGTTTCACATGTAATGAGGTGTTTAGAACCCAAGATGTGGTCTCGATCGTGTTTCACATGTAATGAGGCATTTATAACCCAAGATGTGGTCTCGATCGTGTTTCACATGTAATGAGGTGTTTATAACCCAAGATGTGGTCTCGATAGTGTTTCACATGCAATGAGGTGTTTATAACCGAAGATGTGGTCTCGATAGTGTTTCACATGTAATGAGGCATTTATAACTGAAGATGTGGTCTTGATAGTGTTTCACATGTAATGAGGCGTTTATAACTGAAGATGTGGTCTCGATGGCGTTTCACATGTAATGAGGCCTTTATAACTGAAGATGTGGTCTCGATAGTGTTTCACATGTAATGAGGCGTTTGTAACTGAAGATGTGGTCTCGATGGCGTTTCACATGTAATGAGGCGTTTATAACTGAAGATGTGGTCTCGATAGTGTTTCACATGTAATGAGGCGTTTATAACTGAAGATGTGGTCTCGATAGTGTTTCACATGTAATGAGGCATTTATAACTGAAGATGTGGTCTCGATGGCGTTTCACATGTAATGAGGCGTTTATAACTGAAGATGTTGTCTCGATAGTGTTTCACATGTAATGAGGTGTTTATAACTGAAGATGTGGTCTCGATGGCGTTTCACATGTAATGAGGCGTTTATAACTGAAGATGTGGTCTCGATAGTGTTTCACATGTAATGAGGCGTTTATAACTGAAGATGTGATCTCGATGGCGTTTCACATGTAATGAGGCCTTTATAACTGAAGATGTGGTCTCGATAGTGTTTCACATGTAATGAGGCGTTTATAACTGAAGATGTGGTCTCGATGGCGTTTCACATGTAATGAGGCATTTATAACTGAAGATGTGGTCTCGATAGTGTTTCACATGTAATGAGGCGTTTATAACTGAAGATGTGGTCTCGATGGCGTTTCACATGTAATGAGGCGTTTATAACTGAAGATGTTGTCTCGATAGTGTTTCACATGTAATGAGGTGTTTATAACTGAAGATGTGGTTTCGATGGCGTTTCACATGTAATGAGGCGTTTATAACTGAAGATGTGGTCTCGATGGCGTTTCACATGCAATGAGGTGTTTATAACCGAAGATGTGGTCTCGATAGTGTTTCACATGCAATGAGGTGTTTATAACCGAAGATGTGGTCTCGATAGTGTTTCACATGTAATGAGGCGTTTATAACTGAAGATGTGGTCTCGATAGTGTTTCACATGTAATGAGGTGTTTATAACTGAAGATGTGGTCTCGATAGTGTTTCACATGTAATGAGGCGTTTATAACTGAAGATGTGGTCTCGATAGTGTTTCACATGTAATGAGGTGTTTATAACTGAAGATGTGGTCTCGATAGTGTTTCACATGTAATGAGGCGTTCATTTCTGAAGGTGTGGTCTCGATAGTGTTTCACATGTAATGAGGTGTTTATCACCCAAGATGTGGCCTCGATCGTGTTTCACATGTAATGAGGCGTTTATAACTGAAGATGTGGTCTCGATAGTGTTTCACATGTAATGAGGCGTTTATCACCCAAGATGTGGCCTCGATCGTGTTTCACATGTAATGAGGCGTTTATAACTGAAGATGTGGTCTCGATAGTGTTTCACATGTAATGAGGCGTTTATCACCCAAGATGTGGTCTCGATAGTGTTTCACATGTAATGAGGCGTTTATAACTGAAGATGTGGTCTCGATAGTGTTTCACATGTAATGAGGCGTTTATAACTGAAGATGTGGTCTCGATAGTGTTTCACATGTAATGAGGTGTTTATCACCCAAGATGTGGTCTCGATCGTGTTTCACATGTAATGAGGAGTTTATAACTGAAGATGTGGTCTCGATCGTGTTTCACATGTAATGAGGCGTTTATAACTGAAGATGTGGTCTCGATGGCGTTTCACATGTAATGAGGCGTTTATAACTGAAGATGTTGTCTCGATAGTGTTTCACATGTAATGAGGTGTTTATAACTGAAGATGTGGTTTCGATGGCGTTTCACATGTAATGAGGCGTTTATAACTGAAGATGTGGTCTCGATGGCGTTTCACATGCAATGAGGTGTTTATAACCGAAGATGTGGTCTCGATAGTGTTTCACATGCAATGAGGTGTTTATAACCGAAGATGTGGTCTCGATAGTGTTTCACATGTAATGAGGCGTTTATAACTGAAGATGTGGTCTCGATAGTGTTTCACATGTAATGAGGTGTTTATAACTGAAGATGTGGTCTCGATAGTGTTTCACATGTAATGAGGCGTTTATAACTGAAGATGTGGTCTCGATAGTGTTTCACATGTAATGAGGTGTTTATAACTGAAGATGTGGTCTCGATAGTGTTTCACATGTAATGAGGCGTTCATTTCTGAAGATGTGGTCTCGATAGTGTTTCACATGTAATGAGGTGTTTATCACCCAAGATGTGGCCTCGATCGTGTTTCACATGTAATGAGGCGTTTATAACTGAAGATGTGGTCTCGATAGTGTTTCACATGTAATGAGGCGTTTATCACCCAAGATGTGGCCTCGATCGTGTTTCACATGTAATGAGGCGTTTATAACTGAAGATGTGGTCTCGATAGTGTTTCACATGTAATGAGGCGTTTATCACCCAAGATGTGGTCTCGATAGTGTTTCACATGTAATGAGGCGTTTATAACTGAAGATGTGGTCTCGATAGTGTTTCACATGTAATGAGGCGTTTATAACTGAAGATGTGGTCTCGATAGTGTTTCACATGTAATGAGGTGTTTATCACCCAAGATGTGGTCTCGATCGTGTTTCACATGTAATGAGGAGTTTATAACTGAAGATGTGGTCTCGATCGTGTTTCACATGTAATGAGGCGTTTATAACTGAAGATGTGGTCTCGATCGTGTTTCACATGTAATGAGGAGTTTATAACTGAAGAATTGGTCTCGGAACTTTTCTAAAAGTTTACCCAGTAAAGACAATATGTAATAAGGTAGGTAGGTATACCTATTTCATGGCATTTAAAAACATGTAAACATTAAATGTGCAACAATTACATTTTAAAAAAGGCTTAAAGTGTTTCATGATGTTTTCGTTTTTGATGTTTCACAACACATTATGTCAAAAACCCGGATGTGTTAGTTACCAGACATTGTTGAAAAAGATGCATACAGATAGGTACAGTATTTTCGGTATAATTTCTGTTCTTGTCATTTTAATTTCTGATTTTACATCAACACCAAGAACAACAACAACAACAAAAAGCACAACAACAAAAACAATTGCGGAAGCAGAATGTTTAGTTCATCAAAAGGCGAACGTTCAAAAGAGTATTCACAGATTTTTTCAAAAAGTCCGATTGAAATGACCATGATGTTCATGCACAAAGAAGGTAACAAATAGTTTAACTGTTACCATTTGGTTTTGTAACTCTGATAACTGGTGGAGCCTTGTCAGTCTCTTGGAATTGTGCAATTAGGAGTAGGCCGATATCCGTGTTGTTGGTTTTGTCCTTCATCGTGATCGTGAAATATCCGGCATTGAAGAAACAGAGCACACTGTGTTATGACGTCATCGTAGCAAATCTTAGTGGACAAGAGATCCTGCGGCATTGAAGAAACAGAGCACATTGTGTTATGACGTCATCTAACCAATTCTTGGTGTACAAGACATCCTCCGGTATTGAAGAAACAGAGCACACTGTGTTATAACGTCATGTAACCAATTCTTGGTGTACAAGAGATCCTCCGGCATTGAAGAAACAGAGCACACTGTGTTATGACGTCATGTCACCAATTCTTGGTGTACAAGAGATCCTCCGGCATTGAAGAAACAGAGCACACTGTGTTATGACGTCATGTAACCAATTCTTGTTGTACAAGAGATCCTCCAGCATTGAAGAAATAGAGCACACTGTGTTATGACGTCATCTAACCAATTCTTGGTGTACAAGAGATCCTCCGGCATTGAAGAAACAGAGCACACTGTGTTATGACGTCATCTAACCAATTCTTGGTGTACAAGAGATCCTCCGGTGTTGAAGAAACAGAGCACACTGTGTTATGACGTCATCTAACCAATTCTTGGTGTACAAGACAACAACAACAACAACATGCATTTTAAGGCCATGTTCCCTGCTAGAGCGGGGGTTAGCCTTGCGGTCCCCATGACAATCTTCTCAATTTTGCCCTATTTTCTGCATCTCTCCTTGTTAACCCCCTTGCCCGCATTTCTTCTTCCACCATCTTTAGCCAAGACTTTCTCGGTCTTCCCCGTCCTCTACTTCCTTCTACATTAACTTCCATCACTCTTCTCAACCAGTCACTTTCATCCTTCCTCAATACATGACCAAACCATCTCAACCTGTTCCTCTTCACAGCATCAATCACAGGCAATATTCCCATCATCTTTCGCAATTCATCATTTGTCTTCCTCTCTCTCAACGATACTCCGCACATCCATCGAACCATTCGCATTTCCACCCTTTCCAGCCTTCGTTGCTGCTCTACGTTCATTACCCATGTCTCGCTCCCATAAATCATAACACTTCTCACACATGCAGCATACACCTTTCCCTTCAGCTTCAGCGACACTCTCCTCCTCATCAGCACGCCACTCAGTTCCCGAAACTTCTTCCATGCACATCTCACTCGAGCAACCGTTGCCGAGTCTGATCCACCTTCTCCATTCAGCATGTCTCCGAGGTAGCAAAATGTTTTCACACCTTCCAGCTTCACGCCGTCTCCAAGATCCAACTCAACATTTCCTCCATCTGCAGCTCCCTCTGCGCACACCTTACATTTGAATGTAGCTGCCACACTGGTTAATGACCCTCTCAGACCACTACATTTTTGATGAACCCACTCACCACACATTGTACATTGAATGGAGTTCACTCCGACACCCTTCCTGCACACAGCACACGGCCACTTCCCAGTTCTTTCCACCTCACCACATGCTTTACCACTTGCCATCACCTTTGTCTTTCCGATATTCACCTTCAGACCTTTTGTCTCCATACATTCCTTCCACTTGTTCATCTTTTCCTTCAGTCCATCCATACTTTCCGCAATCAACACCAGATCATCTGCATACAACAACTCCCACGGTAAACCCTCCTTTACGGTCTGAGCCAGCACCTCCATCACAGCTACAAATAGTAGTGGACTTAGTACCGACCCCTGATGCACTCCCACCTGCACCTCAAACTCACCACTGTTCCCGTCCTTCGTCCTTACAGCTGTGCGTGCTCTTTTGTACATTGCCATCACTACTCTGATCAACCATTCCTCCACTCCTAACTTCCTCAATGCCCATGTCAATACTTTGCGTGGAACCCTATCGAATGCTTTCTCCAGATCAACAAACCCAAAAAACAACTTCTTCCTCTTATCCATGTACTTCTCCTGCAACTGCCTCACAATGAAAAGCGCGTCTGTCGTTCCTCTTCCTGGCATAAATCCAAACTGCATTTCGTCGATCTTCACTTTCTTCCTTATCCTCCTCTCCAACACCCTTTCCAATACCTTCATTCCATGCTCCAATAACTTTATCGCTCGGTACGAGCCACACTCCAGAGGGTCACCTTTCCCCTTGTATAGAGGGACGAGGGTACTCAGGTCCCAATCCACTGGAATGCGGCCTTCTTTCACCACCAGATTACAGATCTCTGTCATTCTCTTCACACCCCAACTTCCTGCTGCCTTCAACATATCTCCCACAACTCCCATGTAATTAGTTCCATGTAATTAGTTGGATATGTTCCACAACATATCCAACTCCCATGTCATGTAATTGGTGTACAAGACATCCTCCGGTATTGAAGAAACAGAGCACACTGTGTTATGACGTCATGTAACCAATTCTTGGTGTACAAGAGATCCTCCGGTATTGAAGAAACAGAGCGCACTGTGTTATGACGTCATGTAACCAATTCTTGGTGTGCAAGAGATCCTCCGGCATTGAAGAAACAGAGCGCACTGTGTTATGACGTCATGTAACCAATTCTTGGTGTACAAGAGATCCTCCGGTATTGAAGAAACAGAGCGCACTGTGTTATGACGTCATGTAACCAATTCTTGGTGTGCAAGAGATCCTCCGGTATTGAAGAAACAGAGCGCACTGTGTTATGACATCATCTAACCAATTCTTGGTGTGCAAGAGATCCTCCGGTATTGAAGAAACAGAGCGCACTGTGTTATGACGTCATGTAACCAATTCTTGGTGTGCAAGAGATCCTCCGGCATTGAAGAAACAGAGCGCACTGTGTTATGACGTCATGTAACCAATTTTTGGTGTACAAGAGATCCTCCGGTATTGAAGAAACAGAGCGCACTGTGTTATGACATCATCTAACCAATTCTTGGTGTGCAAGAGATCCTCCGGTATTGAAGAAACAGAGCGCACTGTGTTATGACGTCATGTAACCAATTCTTGGTGTGCAAGAGATCCTCCTGCATTGAAGAAACAGAGCGCACTGTGTTATGACGTCATGTAACCAATTCTTGGTGTGCAAGAGATCCTCCGGCATTGAAGAAACAGAGCGCACTGTGTTATGACGTCATATAACCAATTCTTGGTGTGCAAGAGATCCTCCGGTATTGAAGAAACAGAGCGCACTGTGTTATGACATCATCTAACCAATTCTTGGTGTGCAAGAGATCCTCCGGTGTTGAAGAAACAGAGCGCACTGTGTTATGACGTCATCTAACCAATTCTTGGTGTACAAGAGATCCTCCGGCATTGAAGAAAAAGAGCGCACTGTGTTATGACGTCATGTAACCAATTCTTGGTGTGCAAGAGATCCTCCGGTATTGAAGAAACAGAGCACACTGTTATGACGTCGTGTAACCAATTCTTGGTGTGCAAGAGATCCTCCGGTATTGAAGAAACAGAGCGCACTGTGTTATGACGTCATGTAACCAATTCTTGGTGTGCAAGAGATCCTCCGGCATTGAAGAAACAGAGCGCACTGTGTTATGACGTCATGTAACCAATTCTTGGTGTGCAAGAGATCCTCCAGCATTGAAGAAACAGAGCGCACTGTGTTATGACGTCATGTAACCAATTCTTGGTGTGCAAGAGATCCTCCGGTATTGAAGAAACAGAGCGCACTGTGTTATGACATCATCTAACCAATTCTTGGTGTGCAAGAGATCCTCCGGTATTGAAGAAACAGAGCGCACTGTGTTATGACGTCATCTAACCAATTATTGGTGTACAAGAGATCCTCCGGCATTGAAGAAAAAGAGCGCACTGTGTTATGACGTCATGTAACCAATCCTTGGTGTGCAAGAGATCCTCCGGTATTGAAGAAACAGAGCACACTGTTATGACGTCGTGTAACCAATTCTTGGTGTGCAAGAGATCCTCCGGTATTGAAGAAACAGAGCACACTGTTATGACGTCGTGTAACCAATTCTTGGTGTGCAAGAGATCCTCCGGTATTGAAGAAACAGAGCGCACTGTGTTTGCCGAATACTTATTATCGTTGTACTTTTCGGAGGAAATTGATTTGTTTTGATCATTGGGCCATTTATTTAATTAGATGCGATTTTTGGTTTTCAGTCAGTTGGATTTTTATGAGGAGAAAATAATGAAAATAAATGTTGAGTTTTGATCAAAGGTTTTTTCACCAGAGTATTTATCTTCAGGTGTATTCGAATGTTATTTGTCTCTGCTCGTGTGGATCGGTGCGCTCCGCACACCTCACCACACGTCGCTTCAGAGGGACCATGCCTGCTTTCTCAGGGAGTGAGGGACGGTGGGTGGGGGTGAGTGGGGGAATGGTGGGGGAGGGAGGGGCGGAAATGGTGGGTGGGGGTTAGTGGTGGTGATTTTGGATTGGGAGTTGTGGGGGCGGGGGGTGGATGGCAATGGGGTCACTAAATCACTAAATTAATCAAGGAAATGGGGGGGGGGGGGGTCACGGGGGAATGGGGGGCGGCTGGTAGGGGGAATGGTGGGTGGGGGGATGGCAGGAATGGTGGGTGGGGGTTAGTGAGGGAATGCTGGGGGAGAGAGGGGGAATGGTGGGGGAGGGGGTGGTGGGGGGAGATGGCAGGAATGGTGGGTGGGGGTTAGTGGGGGAATGCTGGGGAAGAGAGGGGGAATGGTGAGGGGGGGATGGCAGGAATGGTGGGTGGGGGTTAGTGAGGGAATGCTGGGGGATAGAGGGGGTATGGTGGGGGGGATGTTAGTGAGGGAATGCTGGGGGAGAGAGGGGGAATGGTGGGGGTGGGGGATGGCAGGAATGGTGGGTGGGGGTTAGTGGTGGCGATTGTGGATTGGGAGTTGTGGAGGCAGAGAGAATGGGGGAATGGTGGAGGGGAGATGGGGTGGATGGTAATGGGGTCACTAAATCACTAAATTAATCAAGGTAATGGGGGCGGGGGGGGGGGGGGGATGTGGGGGAGTTCGATCAAATATATTTTGTGCTCTGATTGAATATCTACTGTAAATCAAAAATCAGAACCCAACACGTATAAATAAAAAAAGAACTCAACACAAATTTTTATTTATTATTTGCAAAATCGAAGATTTTTCAAGTATATTGGTCGGTTGCGTTGGTGGTTCTGTCTGTCTGTCTGCATGTTTGTTTGTTTGTCACCCGCCTACTGGTCACAATTCTAAACTGATCGTCACGAAACTTAACGAAGTTGTATCGGTCGTCCCAATTGAGAAGCCTATTGTTTTTGGGGTCAAAAGGTCAACATAGGCCAAAAGGTCAACATAGGCCAAATTTATAAAATCCTCAATTTTCATCCAATTGACTTGAAATTTGAAGAGGACTGAATATCTACTCTACTGAATATCTACTGAATCTACTGAATATCTACTGAATATCTAATAATATCTACTCGGACTGAATATGAAATTTGAAGAGGACTCGCATATCTGGTCACTGAATTCAACCACAAATTATATTTTAGGTAAACATCGGCCAAAAGGTCAACATAGGGTGATTTTCTAAAATCACCAATTTTCAATTGATTGACTTGAAATTCTAAGAGGATTTACATATTATATGGTCACTTAAGTCCATATAAGTCCATATTATATGGACTCACTTATATGGTCACTCACGTCTATTAAGGCTAACCCCCGCTCTAGCAGGGAAAATGGCCTTTAAAATGCATGTTGTTGTTGTTGTTGTTGTATGGTCACTGAATTCAACCACCAACTATTTTTGAGGTCAACATAGGCCAAAAGGTCAACATAGGCAAAGTTTTTTAAATCCTCAATTTTCATCCGATCAACTTGAAAATTGAACAGCATTTGCACATTGAGTCACTAAATAGGGAAACTAACTATTTTTGAGGTCAAAAGGTCAAATGTCAACTCAAGGCCAACCTTCCAAAATCATCATTTTTCATCTGAAAAATCGTCACTTTTCTTCCCGTTGATCCGAGCTTTGATCAAGATTGTCAACTTCAATCTTGATGAAATGGACAATTTGCTGTATCAACGGATTTTTTTTCTTTCTAAAATGAAATTATTCATTATTCTAAAATTCTAAAAAATTATTCTAAAAATGGCCTCTAAAGGTGGTTATATATTTATATTTAACGGATTTTTTTTCTTGGGGGTGGGGGGCGGATTTTGCAAATATCGTGCTCCGCATGACGTCTTCTTGTTTGTTTGTTTGTCACCAGCCTACAGGTCACAATTCTAAACCGACTATCACGAAACTTCACCAAGATGTAGAGGTCGTCCCAATTGATAAGCCAGTCAATAAATTGGAAAACCAACTATTTTTAGGTCAAAAGGTCAAAGGTCAACTCGAGGTCAACCTTCCAAAATCATCATTTTTCATCTGAAAAATCGTCACTTTTCTTCCCGTTGATCCGAGCTTTGATCAAGATTGTCAACTTCGATCTTGATGAAATGGACAATTTGCTGTATCAACGGATTTTTTTTCTTTCTAAAATGAAATTATTCATTATTCTAAAATTCTAAAAAATTATTCTAAAAATGGCCTCTAAAGGTGGTTATATATTTATATTTAACGGATTTTTTTTCTTGGGGGTGGGGGGCGGATTTTGCAAATATCGTGCTCCGCATGACGTCTTCTTGTTTGTTTGTTTGTCACCAGCCTACAGGTCACAATTCTAAACCGACTATCACGAAACTTCACCAAGATGTAGAGGTCGTCCCAATTGATAAGCCAGTCAATAAATTGGAAAACCAACTATTTTTAGGTCAAAAGGTCAAAGGTCAACGTCTATTAATTACATACTATTGAAACCTGAATACGTCAATTAATTACATACTATTGAAACCTGAGTACGTCTATTAATTACATACTATTGAAAACTGAGTACGTCTATTAATTACATACTATTGAAACCTGAATATGTCTATTAATTACATACTATTGAAACCTGAGTACGTTTATTAATTACAGGTCATTTGGGTCTTTGGGATATTTAAAGGTCTTTTGGGTCCTCTGGATCTTTGGGGTTTTCAGATTATTTTGAGTCTTTGGGGTCTTTAAGAGTCTTTTGGGTATTTAAGGTTCTTTTGGGTCTTCGGAATCATTAAGGGTCTTTTGGGTCTTCGGGTGTTTTGGGCCTTTGGATTATTAAGGGTATTGGAGTTTTTGAAGGGTCATCAAAGGTCTGAGGGGTCTCAGCAGTCTAAAGGGTCAAAACGTATATCCCAACGGTACATTATTAAGAGTTCTCAGACTGTGTTTTTGGGTGTTATTTTTATTTGAAGAAGAAGACGTTTGGTCACAAATATACAAACATACATAACTATATATATGTTTGCTCTATTATAATAAGAGTGAGAAGCCTTTAGAATTTATGACAGAAAGAAACACCCACAAAAAAAGTTCCCCTCGCTCTGCTCGGCAAAATTATATTTTTCAATACAATGCAATTTTTTTGTGGCCCCCTTCCCCTCCCCCCCCCCCCCCCCCAACCTAAAATCCTGCATCCGCCCCTGATGTTGCCATTTTCAAGGAACAGACAGAGGAATGTGACGGATGGACTCACGAAGGCGATTGAACAGCCAAGAGAACAGAGCAACATTGGTTCAACTTTTCACATCCTTACAAATATTCCTCATGACATCTGATGAGAACGTCATCAAACTTCCATCAGAGCTCATAATAAATCATAGGAAGTTCTTGTAAAAGTAAAGCACGAATCATGATTCAAAATGAATGGCGGATTTTGCTCACGGATCCCACACATGCATGTTGCGGACAGTACCGGTAAGGCGAGGTGCTGCCTGGCTTGGAACTTGGCGTCAAGCTTTTGAAAGGCAAGTTCCTGCTCCAGCTTGTACTGCTTGTGGCAAATTTGAGCCATTTCAACCTCCCGACGTTGCAACTGCATTGCGACAATCACCTTCCTCATCAATCAACCATTATCACAATCATCATTTCATTTGTCATACGTCATCAATATCGATTCCCCCCGCCCCGAACGCCCCATTTAGATGCTCATTTTATTTTGCTGTGAATAAACATTGCTACATCACAGGTGATGAACGTTGTGATCAGGTTTCATCAAAATTGTGTGTGTATATTTTTGGGGGAGAGAAAATACCTATTTTAGGGGGTCGAACCCCCTCCCCACCCCCACCCCCCCCCCAAACACCCCCTTAGATGCTAATTTTCTTATTCGATGAAAAAAAAACATTGTATTACATCACAAGTAATGAAGGTTGTGGTCAAGTTTCATTGAAATAGGGTGTGTAGCTTCAGAGAAAATTGCAGAGGTTACACCAAGCATTAGACCTTACACCAAGCATTAGAGCGTACACCAATCAGAGCTTACACAAAGCATTAGAGCTTACACCAATCATTAGAGCTTACATCAAGCAGAGCTTCCACCAAACATTAGAGCTTACACCCAACATTAGAGCTTACACCGAGTATTAGAGCGTACACCAAGCATTAGAGCTTACACCAAACATTAGAGCTTACACCGAGTATTAGAGCGTACACCAAGCATTAGAGCTTACACCGAGCATTAGGGCGTACACCAAGCATTAGAGCTTACACCAAGCATGAGAGCGTACACCAAGCATTAGAGCTTACACCAAACATTAGAGCTTACACCGAATATGAGAGCGTACACCAAGCATTAGAGCTTACACCGAGCATTAGGGCGTACACCAAGCATTAGAGCTTACACCAAACATTAGAGCTTACACCAAACATTATAGCTTAGACCAAACAGAGCTTACACCGAGTATTAGAGCGTACACCAAGCATTAGAGCTTACACCAAACATTAGAGTTTACACCAAACATTAGAGCTTACACCAAACATTAGAGCTTACACCGAGTATGAGAGCGTACACCAAGCATTAGAGCTTACACCGAGCATTAGGGCGTACACCAAGCATTAGAGCTTACACCAAACAGAGCTTACACCAAACATTATAGCTTACACAAAGCATTAGAGCATACACCAAGCATTAGAGCTTACACCAAGCATTGGAGCTTACACGAATCATCAGAGCGTACACCAATCATTAGAGCGTACACCAAGCATGAGAGCGTACATCAAGCATGAGAGCGTACACCAAGTATTAGAGCGTACACCAATCATTAGAGCTTACACCAAGCATTCGATCCTACAGTAAACATTAGATCTCACAGCAAACATTAGAGCCTACAGTAAACATGAGATCTTACAGCTAACAGAGCTTCCAGCAAACATTGCATCTTACAGCAAACATTAGAGCGTACAGGAAACATTCGAGCTTACAGCAAACAGAGCTTACAGCAAGCACTGGAGCTTACAGCAAACAGAGCATACAGCAAACATTAGATCTTACAGCAAACATTAGAGCTTACAGCAAACATTCGATCTTACAGCAAACATTTGAGCTTACAGCAAACATTTGAGCTTACAGTAAACATTTGAGCTTAGAGCAAACATTAGAGCTTACAGCAAACATTCGATCTTACAGCAAACATTCGAGTTCACAGCAAACATTAGATCTTGCAGCAAGCATTAGAGTTTACAGTAAACATTTGAGCTTACAGCAAACATTCAATCTTATCGCAAACATTCGATCTTACAGTAAACATTTGAGCTTACAGCAAACATTAGAGCTTACAGCAAACATTTGAGCTTACAGCAAACATTAGATCTTACAGCAAACATTAGATCTTACAGCAAACATTCGACCTTACATCAAACAGAGCTTACAGCAAACATTAGAGCTTACAGCAAACATTTGAGCTTACAGCAAACATTTGAGCTTACAGCAAACATTAGATCTTACAGCAAACATTAGAGCTTACAGCAAACATTAGATCTTACAGCAAACATTAGAGCTTACAGCAAACATTCGATCTTACAGCAAACATTCGATCTTACAGCAAACATTTGAGCTTACAGTAAACATTTGAGCTTACAGTAAACATTTGAGCTTAGAGCAAACATTAGAGCTTACAGCAAACATTCGATCTTACAGCAAACATTTGAGCTTACAGCAAACATTCGATCTTACAGCAAACATTTGAGCTTACAGTAAACATTTGAGCTTAGAGCAAACATTACAGCCACAGCAAACATTCGATCTTACAGCAAACATTCGATCTTACAGCAAACATTAGAGCTTACAGTAAACATTTGAGCTTACAGCAAACATTTGAGCTTACAGCAAACATTTGAGCTTACAGCAAACATTTGATCTTACAGCAAACATTATAGCTTACAGCAAACATTTGAGCTTACAGCAAACACAGCTTACAGCAAACATTTGAGCTTACAGTAAACATTTGAGCTTACAGTAAACATTTGAGCTTAGAGCAAACATTAGAGCTTACAGCAAACATTCGATCTTACAGCAAACATTTGAGCTTACAGCAAACATTCGATCTTACAGCAAACATTTGAGCTTACAGTAAACATTTGAGCTTAGAGCAAACATTACAGCCACAGCAAACATTCGATCTTACAGCAAACATTAGAGCTTACAGTAAACATTTGAGCTTACAGCAAACAGAGCTTACAGCAAACATTTGAGCTTACCGCAAACATTCGATCTTACAGCAAACATTATAGCTTACAGCAAACATTTGAGCTTACAGCAAACATTTGAGCTTACAGCAAACATTAGAGCTTACAGCAAACATTAGAGCTTACAGCAAACATTTGAGCTTACAGCATTTGAACTTACAGCAAACATTTGAGCTTACAGCAAACATTTGAGCTTACAGCAAACATTAGAGCTTACAGCAAACATTTGAGCTTACCGCAAACATTCGATCTTACAGCAAACATTATAGCTTACAGCAAACATTTGAGCTTACAGCAAGCATTAGAGCTTACAGCAAACATTTGAGCTTACCGCAAACATTTGAGCTTACAGCAAACAGAGCTTACAACAAACATTTGAGCTTACCGCAAACAGAGCTTACAGCAAACAGAGCTTACAGCAAACATTTGAGCTTACAGCAAACATTTGAGCTTACAGCAAACATTTGAGCTTACTGCAAACATTAGAGCTTACAGCAAACATTCGACCTTACATCAAACAGAGCTTACAGCAAACAGAGCTTACAGCAAACATTTGAGCTTACAGCAAACATTTGAGCTCACAGCAAACATTTGAGCTTACAGCAAACATTAGATCTTACAGCAAACATTAGATCTTACAGCAAACATTAGATCTTACAGCAAACATTAGATCTTACAGCAAACATTCGATCTTACAGCAAACAGAGCTTACAGCAAACATTTGAGCTTACAGCAAACATTTGAGCTTACAGCAAACATTTGAGCTTACAGCAAACATTAGATCTTACAGCAAACATTAGATCTTACAGCAAACATTAGATCTTACAGCAAACATTTGAGCTTACAGCAAACATTTTAGCTTACAGCAAACATTAGATCTTACAGCAAACATTAGATCTTACAGCAAACATTAGATCTTACAGCAAACATTAGATCTTACAGCAAACATTAGATCTTACAGCAAACATTAGATCTTACAGCAAACATTCGATCTTACAGCAAACATTCGATCTTACAGCAAACAGAGCTTACAGTAAACATTAGAGCTTACAGTAAACATTAGATCTTACAGCAAACATTAGAGCTTACAGTAAACATTAGAGCTTACAGTAAACATTAGAGCTTACAGTAAACATTAGAGCTTACAGCAAACATTTGAGCTTACCGCAAACATTCGATCTTACAGCAAACATTAGATCTTACAGCAAACATTAGATCTTACAGCAAACATTAGATCCTACAGTAAACATTAGATCTTACAGCAAACATTAGATCTTACAGCAAACATTAGATCTTACAGCAAACATTAGATCCTACAGCAAACATTAGATCTTACAGCAAACATTAGATCTTACAGCAAACATTAGATCCTACAGCAAACATTAGATCTTACAGCAAACATTATATCTTACAGCAAACATTAGATCTTACAGCAAACATTAGATCCTACAGCAAACATTAGATCTTACAGCAAACATTAGATCTTACAGCAAACTTTAGATCTTACAGTAAACATTAGATCTTACAGCAAACATTAGATCTTACAGCAAACATTAGATCTTACAGCAAACATTAGATCCTACAGCAAACATTAGATCTTACAGCAAACATTAGATCTTACAGCAAACATTAGATCCTACAGCAAACATTAGATCTTACAGCAAACATTAGATCTTACAGCAAACATTAGATCTTACAGCAAACATTTGATCTTACAGCAAACATTATAGCTTACAGTAAACATTAGATCCTACAGTAAACATTAGATCCTACAGTAAACATTCGATCTTACAGCAAACATTAGAGCTTACAGTAAACAGAGCTTACAGCAAACATTCGATCTTACAGCAAACAGATCTTACAGCAAACATTAGAGCTTACAGCAAACATTCGATCTTACAGCAAACATTAGAGCTTACAGCAAACATTAGAGCTTACAGTAAATATTAGATCCTACAGTAAACATTCGATCTTACAGCAAACATTAGAGCTTACAGTAAACAGAGCTTACAGCAAACATTAGAGCTTACAGCAAACATTAGAGCTTACAGCAAACATTCGATCTTACAGCAAACATTAGAGCTTACAGCAAACATTAGAGCTTACAGTAAACATTAGATCCTACAGTAAACATTCGATCTTACAGCAAACATTAGAGCTTACAGTAAACAGATCTTACAGCAAACATTAGAGCTTACAGCAAACATTAGAGCTTACAGCAAACATTCGATCTTACAGCAAACATTAGAGCTTACAGCAAACATTAGAGCTTACAGTAAACATTAGATCTTACAGCAAACATTCGATCTTACAGCAAACATTAGAGCTTACAGTAAACATTAGAGCTTACAGTAAACATTAGATCCTACAGTAAACATTCGATCTTACAGCAAACATTAGAGCTTACAGTAAACAGAGCTTACAGCAAACATTCGATCTTACAGCAAACAGATCTTACAGCAAACATTAGAGCTTACAGCAAACATTCGATCTTACAGTAAACATTAGAGCTTACAGCAAACATTTGAGCTTACAGCAAATATTAGAGCTCACAGTAAACATCATGTGCATGTTGATGACCAATAATTGTCAGAATCATGATAACTCAAGACTAATTTGGGATCTTGAGCACATTTACCATGTCTGTCTTGGTCTGGAGTTCACCCTGAAGTCTTTGTCGGATGGTCCTCTCTTTCGCTGCTGTTTCCTGATCCGCTTTCCTTGTGATCTCCAACAGTCTGTCGCCATCCAAGGTCTTCTTCTGAAGTGCGTTGGCTGGCCCTGTGACTTCTGCTTTTGATGGTTTATGTCGCCTCTCATTCTCACCTGGCCAGGTGCAATGGGCAGTTACTGTTCACCAAGACTCGGCGATAACAACGAAGATTATTAATTTGTTTTATAACTATTTATAATCAAATGCAAATTGTTAAATGAAATCACAATTCCATGTTTATGTCATTTAAACAAAATGCATAGTGTGGAACCATGGCAACAGTGTTCCTTTACAGTTGTTAACACCCTCACGGCTGCAATGTTGCTGTTTGACACAGGTTATAATTACCTGAACAACTAAAGAGTCCATAGAACACCTTACCAAGCACAATCCCGAGTAACAAGAACGTGGGTGAAGTCTGTGAGCAGCAAATGTGAATGGTCGGGGTGATGTAAAATGCTCTGATATTTTGTCCAAAAACTGCTAAACTAAAGGCAGGCCAGCCAGGTAGACAGGTGAAAGAAATGATGTCACTCCTCTCTTTGCATGCGCTACCTGAAGAGCCGAATTCCTGATAAACTGCGGGTTCGTTTTCTGATTTGTGTTCAAAATATAACATTCGATTGAAATCAAGTTGTTCCTCGATGACGAGTTGATGTTTACAGACAGACAGACAGACAGAGCGAACCTGCTTTTGCTTCACACACGTGCGCCAATTACACGTTGTAGAGAATAAACCACAACGCAATACAACATCATATTGTTGTGAGAAAAAGTACCCGTGGGAGCACATTCATGTGCACTTCAGGAATCCGGATATACTTATTCCTATAGTCTGTGTGAAGGAATACCTTTACACGTTGTCTGAGGGTTCGGGAATGGGAAAATGCATTGTTGTTAGTCTTTGAATTCCAGGTGTGATGTTTCCCCATTTCCAGGTATATCCGCTTTCATCCTCAGCTTCATGGGGTACTGCTCTCCCCTCTGGGCTGATACTCCATCCTGGGGACATTTACCTGTCCATCAGTCTTGGTGGTGCTTTCTCTTTCAAATGCTCCACCTTGTCGACTGAAGTTCAAACCATGGAGTTGCAGGGATGAGGAAGTTAGGCGAAAAGGAAACTTATCTTTGCCTTAGCTTTCCTGAGCTTTGAGCACAAACCTCTAAGGCCTTTCCAACAAAAGCATGACTACCACTACTACCACTACTACCACCACCACTACTACTACCACTACTACTACCACTACTTACAGCAAACATACTACCACTACTTACAGCAAACCACTACTACTACCACTACAATTACTACCACTAATACCACTACTACTACTACTACCACCACCACCACCACTACTACTACTACAACTACTACTACTACTATTACCACTACTACTACTACCACCACCACTACGACGACCACTACTACTACTACGACGACCACCACTACTACTACTACTACTACTACGACTACTACTACTACCACCACCACTACTACTACCACTACAATTACTACCACTACTACTACTACTACCACCACCACCACTACTACTACAACTACTACTACTACTACTACTACTACCACCACCACTACGACTACTACTACTACCACTACTACCACCACCACTACAATTACTACCACTAATACCACTACTACTACTACTACTACCACCACCACCACCACCACCACCACTACTACAACTACTACTACTACTACTACCACCACCACTATGACGACCACTACTACTACTACTACGACCACCACTACTACTACTACTACGACTACCACTACTACTACTTCTACTACTCCCACTATTACCACTAATACCACTATTACAATAATAAATCTACTACAAAGGGGCACCCTACATCTGGCAAATAAACTACATTTACTTTTCCATCCAGGTGTATGAATCAAATTGGCGCATAATATGAACTTTTCTGGAGCATTCCTTGGTTCCTCCTAAGAACACAAGGGTAGTCCAGCATGCACACGAGATTTTTTGAATGCCATTTATTTTGTATTGTTTGGCATTTTCTACAAGCTGTGGAATGTCCATTCTTTTCTCGACTTTGCCACATGGGACATCCCATATAAAACCCTCATAATAAAGGGGCTTTTCCATGCCCCTGGCATTTTACCCAATAATTATGCTGCCCTCTTGTGCGATTGGCCAGTGGAACGTTTTTGGTCCAAGTCTTTCACAAACCGGCTCGTCAGACCTGATGTTCGCGATTTGGGCAGCAATTTGAAATTTGTTCAGGGTGCCGGTGATAACTCACCTACTCTTCTGGACAGACACCATGGTATATTTAAGGTCCACGAACAACCGGTGCTGGCAACGGGTTATCCAGTCTAACGTCTTCCCAATGGATGATGCATACATTGATGGGTGACGTACTCATTGATGGGTGACGTACACATTGATGGGTGACGTAAACATTGATGGGTGACGTACTCATTGATGGGTGACGTACACATTGATGGGTGACGTACACATTGATGGGTGATGTACACATTGATGGGTGACGTACACATTGATGGATGACGTACACATTGATGGGTGACGTACACATTGATGGGTGACGTACAGATTGATGGGTGATGTACACATTGATGGATGACGTACACATTGATGGGTGATGTACACACTGATGTGATGGATGACGTACACATTGATGGACGACCCGTCGACCCAGCATCCCATAGGAATTGGACGTTGAGCCAAACTGCACTCTGGCTCAACTGATGCTTCATTGGCATCGCATTTTCTCGAGCTACCTAACTCTATCAAGGAACACCACGCACACAAGCTGTCCGCACTCCAACAACACCCATCTACGATCATATCACCCGATGTCTGACGTACGAGGAGGCGATCCAGGTACTTCAAGCACTCTACGCCAAGCCCAGGAATGAGGTATTTTGTAGACACCTCCTCGCGGGATGCGAATCAAATCATAAACGGAAGCAAATCGCCGCACATCCGACAAGGCTGGAAAATGAAACTCTGACTTTGAAATGAAACTCTGACTTTCCAGGAAGCCTTCGATCAAGCTCGTCTGTGTGTTTGTATGTGTGTATGTATGTGTTTGTTTGTGTGTGTGTTTGTATGTGTGTTTGTACGTGTTTGAATGTGTGTGTGTTTGTGTGCGTGTGTTTGTATGTGTGTTTGTGTGTATGTATGTGTTTGTGTGTTTGTATGTGTGTGTGTGTTTGTGTGTGTGTGTGTGTTTGTGTGTGTATGTGTGTGTGTGTATGTATGTGTGTTTGTGTGTGTGTGTGTGTTTGTGTGTGTGTGTGTGTGTGAATAAACGTAACGTTGGAATGTCACTCTATCTCTTTTAAAAAACGGAAACAGTTCAAGTTAACCATAGTATAAGATAACCAAGGTCTTGTACTTGTAGTTACCACCGATGGTTTCAGCAGTCTTTGTTCGGCAGGTGGGATTCTTGGCGTTTAAGATCTTTGGAATTGTCCTGCTCGGCCGCACAAATCTTGGGATGAAACTTCTGCTTTCCGACATTATGGAATCCAAGACTGATACGTGATGAACGTCGATCAAGAACAAGATGAGAGTAACAGGTAGTTAGGGTCGGGTGGTGGGGAGGGAACGTTATACACATGTTCTCAGCGTTTGAAAATCAATTACACCGTCACCTTCACTCCACTTTACACCGTCACCTTCACTCCACTTTACACCGTCACCTTCACTCCACTTTACACCGTCACCTTCACTCCACTTTACACCGTCACCTTCACTCCACTTTACACCGTCACCTTCACTCCACTTTACACCGTCACCTTCACCCCACTTTACACCGTCACCTTCACTCCACTTTACACCGTCACCTTCACTCCACTTTACACCGTCACCTTCACTCCACCTTACACCGTCACCTTCACCCCACTTTACACCGTCACCTTCACCCCACTTTACACCGTCACCCCACTTTACACCGTCACCTTCACTCCACTTTACACCGTCACCTTCACCCCACTTTACACCGTCACCTTCACCCCACTTTACACCGTCACCTTCACTCCACTTTACACCGTCACCTTCACTCCACTTTACACCGTCACTCCACCTTACACCGTCACCTTCACCCCACTTTACACCGTCACCTTCACTCCACCTTACACCGTCACCCCACTTTACACCGTCACCTTCACTCCACTTTACACCGTCACCTTCACTCCACTTTACACCGTCACCTTCACTCCACTTTACACCGTCACCTTCACTCCACTTTACACCGTCACTCTACTTTACACCGTCACCTTCACTCCACTTTACACCGTCACCTTCACTCTACTTTACACCGTCACCTTCACTCTACTTTACACCGTCACCTTCACTCCACTTTACACCGTCACCTTCACTCCACTTTACACCGTCACCTTCACTCCACTTTACACCGTCACCTTCACTCCATACCGTCACCTTCACTCCACTCCACACCGTCACCTTCACTCCACTTTACACCGTCACCTTCACTCCACTTTGTTCGTGTGCCAGGTGTGATGTCTCACCCAGGTCGTCTGCTCAAGAAGACGGACAAATCAGGATTACGTCATAAAAAACAATGTTTTCATCTCGATTTCAATCAGGACGAATCGTCGGTTGAAATTCCGTAAGAGATGAATATTATTTCCGGTTTGTCCGGCGTTGCTATGGATTCGGTTTCCGCCGCGCTGTGATTGGACGTCGATACTAAATTGGTTCTGCAACACAGCGCTGTCCCCGCTATCTTCTTCTTCTTCCCGCCACCGTCTTATTTTTAGTATTCTTCTTCTTCCTCAACCCACGATATTATACAACTTTTATTGTGGGGTCAGCCGGGAACCTTTTCACGAACCGGTTTGCCAGGACTAACGGCGAACACTGAGGGCAGGAATTTGGATTTGGCCACATGGTGCCGGTGATAACTCGCCTACTGCCATCTCCTCATTCATTTTATAGCAACCCAGCGTGCTCATGTCGGCCCTGCTTTGGTGGGTAACTTAAACTGGCGATATCTTCACAAAGTGATACTTTCTTCGTAAACACACTTAAAAAAATTGTGATATACTGTAACCATATTTGGCCTCACTGGACCATACTGTAACCATATTTGGCCTCACTGGACCATACTGTAACCATATTTGGCCTCACTGGACCATACTGTAACCATATTTGGCCTCACTGGACCATACTGTAACCATATTTGGCCTCACTGGACCATACTGTAACCATATTTGGCCTCACTGGACCATACTGTAACCATATTTGGCCTCACTGGACCATACTGTAACCATATTTGGCCTCACTGGACCATACTGTAACCATATTTGGCCTCACTGGACCATACTGTAACCATATTTGGCCTCACTGGACCATACTGTAACCATATTTGGCCTCACTGGACCATACTGTAACCATATTTGGCCTCACTGGACCATACTGTAACCATATTTGGCCTCACTGGACCATACTGTAACCATATTTGGCCTCACTGGACCATACTGTAACCATATTTGGCCTCACTGGACCATACTGTAACCATATTTGGTCTCACTGGACCATACTGTAACCATATTTGGCCTCACTGGACCATACTGTAACCATATTTGGCCTCACTGGACCATACTGTAACCATATTTGGCCTCACTGGACCATACTGTAACCATATTTGGCCTCACTGGACCATACTGTAACCATATTTGGTCTCACTGGACCATACTGTAACCATATTTGGCCTCACTGGACCATACTGTAACCATATTTGGCCTCACTGGACCATACTGTAACCATATTTGGCCTCACTGGACCATACTGTAACCATATTTGGCCTCACTGGACCATACTGTAACCATATTTGGTCTCACTGGACCATACTGTAACCATATTTGGCCTCACCGGACCATACTGTAACCATATTTGGCCTCACCGGACCATACTGTAACCATATTTGGCCTCACCGGACCATACTGTAACCATATTTGGCCTCACCGGACCATACTGTAACCATATTTGGCCTCACCGGACCATACTGTAACCATATTTGGCCTCACCGGACCATACTGTAACCATATTTGGCCTCACCGGACCATACTGTAACCATATTTGGCCTCACCGGACCATACTGTAACCATATTTGGCCTCACCGGACCATACTGTAACCATATTTGGCCTCACCGGACCATACTGTAACCATATTTGGCCTCACCGGACCATACTGTAACCATATTTGGCCTCACCGGACCATACTGTAACCATATTTGGCCTCACCGGACCATACTGTAACCATATTTGGCCTCACCGGACCATACTGTAACCATATTTGGCCTCACCGGACCATACTGTAACCATATTTGGCCTCACCGGACCATACTGTAACCATATTTGGCCTCACTGGACCATACTGTAACCATATTTGGACTTACTGGACCATACTATAACCATATTTGGCCTCATTGGACCATACTGTAACCATATTTGGCCTCACTGGACCATACTGTAACCATATTTGGCCTCACTGGACCATACTGTAACCATAGCTATCCCAGAGTAGACCCTCTAATCATCACATTGTCGAGAAATAAGTGTTTAAGGTGGAAGTGATTTTTTGAATTTCTTCGTTCATTCTTCACCATTGAGTGATGAGGCTAAAAAAATATGTAGCACAATATTTCAAAAGGTTGTGGACGGATTCGGACGAAACTTGGTGGACAGGTTGGGCGTGTGACAGGGAAGAATCCATTCAATTTTGGGGAAGATCCGTGTGATGAAATATGAAGAAGATTCGGTTGTGGGCTGATACTTGAGGAGTTGATATATAATGGAATGAAGTAGGAAGGAGGTGGAGGAGGTGGAGGAGGTGGAGGAGGTGGGGTTTCGCTGCATTTCTGTATTCTGTGAGCGGACACTCGTCAGGTAAGATGGGAATGTTCATTGTCACTTGCTTGCTTACAGATGAGTTGGGAATGCAATTTCGTTCTTTTTTTGTAGTTCTAATGATAGTCTTTTATTTTGTGTTATAGGGTAAGTGGAGATAGATTTCAATAAAGCCTCGTATCTGGGAAAGAGGTCTCGACTTGATTTTACAACAATTTATTGAAATCTTCTCGACACCCAAGTGCCATGGACAAACTTGTCAAAGCAGAGAGGTTTAACGGAGACCCGAATGTGAGCGATTCTGGGAGCCAACGGACGCACTGGACACGGTCTTTAGAACTCTACATGGACGCCGTACCCGACGCCACAGACCGACAGAAGTTGAACTTCCTCATTTGCAACGTGTCCAACACTGTCTTTGACTATTTGTCCCACTGTGACACCTATGAGGATTCTGTAACGGTCCTGCGAGCGCTCTATGCAAACCACGAAGCGCTATCTAGACCCGACATATGCGCGCGACACGCTGGCAAGAACCGGCCGAGACATTGGAGCAGTTTACGCAAGTGTTACGACAACTCGGCAAGGACTGCGGGGTGCTGGCTCGGACGGCCATCGAGGGCACCGATGACTTAATGCGAGACGCCTTCGTTACCGGTCTCCGATCGCCTGCTATTCGTCAGCGACTGCTCGAGACGAGGCTACGACCCTTCAGGTTGCGTACGAACAGGCCAGAGTTCTGCAACTGGCCCAGGTCCGATCTAAGTCGTACAGACGTCGATATCTGACGGCGAGCGCCGCGACTGCCGAGAAACGCTCGGAAGCGGTTTTTCCGTCGCTGAGCGAGCTGCCGTGTGGGCTGCCACTTGCCGGGATCCCCTCGGCGAGAGTCCGGACGCTGAGCGAGCTGCCGCGTGGGCTCTGGGCTGCCACTTGCCGGGATCCCCTCGGCGAGAGTCCGGACGCTGAGCGGGGTGCCGTGTGGGCTGCCACTCGCCAGGATCCCCTCGGCGAGAGTCCGGACGCTGAGCGAGCTGCCGTGTGGGCTGCCACTTGCCAGGATCCCCTCGGCGAGAGTCCGGACGCTGAGCGGGGTGCCGTGTGGGCTGCCACTTGCCAGGATCCCCTCGGCGAGATTCCGGACGCTGAGCGGGGTGCCGTGTGGGCTGCCACTCGCCAGGATCCCCTCGGCGAGAGTCCGGACGCTGAGAGCAGTCCGATTGCCACTGCCGCGGCGACTCCGGCTGCGGCCAAATGTTGTTTTTTGCGGGGAATCGCCGACACCCGAGGACCCAATGTCCTGTTCGAGACGCACTGTGCAAAGGTTGTGGGAAGAAGGGACACTTTGCCAAAGTCTGTCGATCGACCAAGGCCAGGCGAACGACGCTCGCGGGCACGCGCGCATCGAGGGCGGCTCCTGACACTGGGGTTGCGGTTCTGTGGTGATTAACGGCGAAGCAGCGGACGCTTTGATCGACACCGGGAGCAGTGAAGCTATGTCAGCCGGGCTCTTGTCGGAAGACACGGATGGCCCACTGTTCCGGCCACTCGGCGCATGTACATGGTTTCCGCGGCCCTATGGCAAAGCTCCAAAGAGTTTTGTGTAGTGAACTTGGTAGCTCATGATGTATTGTATACGGATGTTAAGATGATGGTGCTGGACTGATGTTCTCCTTTGGATACGAGATCCAGACCTGGATACGAGAATTAACTGTCCTAATGATTCTTCACCATTGAGTGATTGGGCCAAAAACAATATATAGCACAAAAAGTGTTGGACCACTTATGGCAAAACTTGGATAAGTTGGGTAAGTGACAATAACGAGGCCATTTGTTTTTGTTTCATGTAAACTGTACCAAGTGCTGTTCTACTTCATGATGTTTTCAACTTATGGTGTCATCAAAGAGGAATTTCCCTGGATACAGGACAATAAATATTATTATATTATGTACATCACCAGTGACGTCTCTTCTCCTTGAAATCGTTACAATTGCCCTGTGTGTTGCCCTGTAAACGTAACACGAAGGCTGCGTGGAATTAAATTCTCTCCCTGCTTTAGTAACGATAAATGATGGCCCCTTGTTTATTGCTGCCAGTGCAAAAGAACCAAAGCAAAGTTGATGCTATAAAAGGACAAAGAAGAAACGAGTGCAAGAAAAATCTGATACTTTCAGGTAAAGATTTGACTCATTCACTTCAAACACATTTTGGGTTTCTTCTCTGTGACTTCCATCCAGAAGAGTTTTAACACACCGAGCGGTATCAACCTGATAATTTACTGAGCACAACTCGGGGGTGTGATGATTGGAGGGTCCGCTATGAGTCTGGGCGGTCGGTGGTTCAAATGTGTGGTGGTTAGAGGGTCCGCTCTGAGTCTGAGCGGTCGGTGATTTGAACGTGTGGTGGTTAGAGGGTCCGCTCTGAGTCTAGGCAGTCGGTGGTTCGTCCGCTCTGAGTCTGAGCGGTCGGTGGTTCCAAAGTGTGGTGGTTAGAGGGTCCGCTCCGAGTCGCGGCGGTCGGTGGTTTGAACGTGTGGTGGTTAGAGGGTCTGTTCTGAGTCTGGGCGGGCGGTGGTTTGAAAGTGTGGTGGTTAGAGGGTCTGCTCTGAGTCTGGGCAGTCGGTGCTTCGACCGTGTGGTGGTTAGAGGGTCCGCTCTGAGTCTGGGCAGTCGGTGGTTCGAACGTGTGATGATTAGAGGGTCTGCTCTGAGTCTGGGCAGTCGGTGGTTCGAACGTGTGGTGGTTAGAGGGTCCGCTCTGAGTCTGGGCGGTCGGTGGTTCGAACGTGTGATGATTAGAGGGTCCGCTCTGAGTCTGGGCAGTCGGTGGTTCGAACGTGTGGTGGTTAGAGGGTCCGCTCTGAGTCTGGGCGGTCGGTGGTTCAAATGTGTGGTGGTTAGAGGGTCTGCTCTGAGTCTGGGCGGTTGGTGGTTCGAACGTGTGATGATTAGAAGGTCCGCTATGAGTCTGGGCAGTCATTCGTTTTAACGTGTGATGGTGAGATCTCTTCTCCCAAATCGTTTTACTCATATATCTATCTATAATTTTTAGATATACTCATATACTCATATGAGTATACTCATATGAGTATGAATATACTCATATACTCATATACTCATCATATACTCACATATACTCATATATCATATCTATAATTTTAGATAGATATATAGTACGGGCATATATATAGTACGGGCATGCCCTAGTCTATCTATAATTCCATTAATCTCTGTGTGTATGTGTGTGTGTATGTGTGTATGCGACAACGATTTCTCGACAACTACCGGTCCGATATACTTGAAACTTGCCAGGTATATTGCTGGGGACCCGAGGATGTGCCTTTTCAAGGTTTGAAATTAATCGGACAAGTAGTTACCGAGCTATGGCGATTTAGCCGTTCGCCGTTCGCTTTGGCGTTGCGAATGGACCAAACCATTTCCTGTAAATAGAGGGGGGGGGGTTCTGTGGTCGTTGCGAATGGACCAAACCATTTCATGTAAATAGAGGGGGGGGATTGTCACTGTACTCGCAAGCCGTTCGCCGTTCGCTTTGGCGTTGCGAATGGACCAAACCATTTCATGTAAATAGAGGGGGGGGATATAATTTTAGATAGATATATAGTACGGGCATATATATAGTACGGGCATGCCCTAGTTCTCCCAAAAACCTTTCCCTTTCCTTACACACCTGCTCCCCAAACGCAGTCTACTCCCACCCGTATTGAATATATAACCCTCCCAACCCAATGGTTATCCAACACTTGTGTTATCACGGTAACGAAAATCTGCGGCTTTCAACTAAAGGTCACATGACCTTAAGCCCCAAAATATTATTAGTTCATGTTTACGTCATGAAGCCTGGTGTTGGCTTAGCGGTTAGGGTGCCGGTTTGGGATCCTAGGATCCTGGGTTTGAATCCCGGTCGATCGCTGAATTAACACCAGGGGGGTTGACTCAGCCTGTCATCCTTCCGAGGTCGGCAAATTGAGTACCAGTTCAATGGTAATTCCCTGTGTGTCGTAAGAGGCGATTCACAGGGTTGGCGGCAGGAAGGGCATCCGGCCATAAAACATTGCTTCAAAAAGGGGACCACGGTGCCCGGAAAAGGCCAACCCCCACTCTGCGGGGAAAAATGGCCTCTAAATGTGGTTCCTTTACGTCATAGTACTTACTTGTACCAGGTTTTGTCAAAATCCCTTTAGCAGTTTACAAGATATCGCAATAACGAAAAAATCTGCTACTTTCAGATAAATGTTACACGACCTGTGACCACAAAATCGTATCAGTTCATCTTTGCCTCATCGTACATTCTTGTACCAAGTTTGGTAAGAAAAATCCCTTCATTGTTTTTCAAGTTATCGTGGGAACAAAATCATCACGCACGGATGCACAGACAGACGGACAACACTCCTTAAAATATATTTTTTTAAAACAACATAATGCCTCCGGTGCCGAGGTCAATTAAAGGGCATTTGACCTTTTGAACCCAAAATTTAATCAGTTCATCTTCATATTACATACAGTCCATAGTTCTGCCACGTTTAGTCAAAATCCTTTCAGTGGTTCACAAGTTATCGCAGTAATGAGAATCTGCTACTTTCAGATAAAGGTCACATGACCATTGACCCAAAAATCTAATCGGTTTACCTTCACCACATGAAGGTAAACCAAGTACCAAGTACCTTTGTACCAAGTTTGGTAAAAATCCTTTCAGCGGTTCACAAGTTATCGTGGTCACAAAAACAACAGGCACGGACGCACGGCCCGAAAACACAAGGCCTCTGGCCAGCGCCTTCTGCAGCAGAGGCATAAAAATGCATCGACCTGGAAGAATTATACACCTTTCATGAAAATTCTCTCAGTCCAAGCAAAATTAATCATCCTCTAAACAGATGGTACTGAGCAAGGCATGCAAAATGTGCAAAGAATAGATGGGAGCCACCATTTGCTCTAATTCGTCTTCTTCTTCATCCTCCATTATGCAATGTCAAATGCAAACATCCAATGGCAATGATCATGCTACGCAGCAGAACGATAGCTCGGCCACCGTCGGGGTCTTTGTTAGAAGTTAGGTCGGTGTTTCTTCACTTCCACCATGAGGTGGTGAATGTTAATAAGCTCTCCACGAATTGGCAGGGCCTTGAATGGTGGCTGTGCCAAAACCTTCTGGAAACGGTGGTAGTACTGGATCAGTTGGGTCAAAGCAGCCTATGGTGAGGGAAAGTGAGGGTTTACAGGTGCACGCTGTTACCAGGAATGAGTTGATACCTTGTGCTTATTGTTTCGCCATCAACAGCCTTTGCCTCAGTACCTGGATGATGCCAGTTCCATTTTTGAAGTTGGTAAAAGAGCGCATCACATCCTCACTGATGGCCTCGATAGCTTGTTTCCAGGTAGCAGCAAAACCTCTCACCAGTGCGACTACCTGACCTGCAATCACAGACGATGGTAGCTAATTTGGAGTCACAAATGTCACCTCTCATAATCACTAATGTATCGTACCAGAATACACTCGTGATTTTATTTTAGCAAACTAGATGGTATTCATGGAATACTTACCCTGCACAGTCAACTTGGTGTGAGCCAACTCTTCTGTTTTTGAAGGTTTTTTTTTTTCTTTGATCCAATATGGCTGCCAGACCACGTGAGCGATAAATTTATATTCTCGAAATAATTGTTGCAGAGATCACGCTCAATAAATTTCAAACTGATCAGACTAAGCATTGTCCCTGTCAAATAATTATGGCACCAATGATTTTTTTTTTTTTTTTGGATACTGAATCGAGGCTCGTGAAAGAGCCCAACATTTATTTCACAAACAAATCAACCACACAAACAAAATATATAAAAAGAGGGAGTGGAAGACAAGATGGGGAGAGAAGGGGAAGCACACAAACACAACATTTGAGAGCAGGGAGATGTGTGGGAGGGAGAGGGCTTGGGGGGAGGAGGCGTGGGAAGGGGGGGGGGGGGGGAGATGTATAAAACACAAGGACACCAAGGACTTCCAGTCGGTAGAAGACGGAAAGACCACCAACCTGCCTGCAGTGAGTGAGTGAAAGGCCCTTGGAGTTAGCTTCATCGCGGGAGATTCCAATGATTCTGAATGCTTTGGTTTCAACAGCGTGAAGACGAGCTAGGTGTGAGGCAGGAGCACCAGCCCAGAGGGGAGAGCAGTATTCCATTGAGCTGCGGATGAAAGCCTTGTATGTGGTGAGGAGCTCAGGTGTGCCAAGGAAGGACTTCACACGACGGAGGATGCCCAGTCGGCGACTGGCTTTGGAGGCCAGATTTGAAATGTGGTTTTCCCAGAAAAGATCATGGCAGATAGTGAGACCCAAAAGCTTGAGTGACAGAACTTCTTGGAGAGGATTATTCAGAAAGTGGATGGGAGGGTTGTCCAGTCGGTCTTTTCGGAGAGACATCGTAAGAGTGTGAGATTTGTCAGGATTGAAAGACATGCTCCACTTGTTTGCCCAGTCTGTGATTTTGTCCAGGTCTGCAGAGAGTGAGGAGGCTGCAGACTGCCGATCTGAGGGATGAGGAATGGAGCGACAGAGAGTAGAGTCATCAGCAAAGAGATAGAGAGGATTTTCAAGAGAGTCAGAGAGATCATTGATGAAGACCAGAAAGAGCACAGGGCCCAGAACACTGCCTTGGGGAACTCCAGCCTGAACAGGAAGAGGAGATGAGAGAAACCCATACAGGGCCACACGTTGACTATGACTAGAGAGGAAGTCCGCCAGCCATGCGTGGAGATTTCCATGGATACCAAAGGAGGAGAGTTTGGTGAGCAGAGCGGGGTGCCAGACCGTATCGAAGGCAAGTGATATATCAAGGGAGACAGCTCTAATTTCCTGTTTGGCATTGAGGACCTCCATCCATTGTTGAGAAAGCAGAAGCAGCATGTCCAGAGTAGAGTGACCAGGTCTGAAACCATCGATCTGAATCAGATGATGTCATCGTTAACAACACCTATTCCCCATATGGAGTTATTTACAATGAGCCACGTTTCAATTTTTTCCAAAGAGCGGTTTTGGAGATATAGATGTGCAATGTTTTTCTGTTTTTCCACGATGGCGCCTATACCACATGACCTATGACGTCATGGTTATCGTTAAAATATTCTAAAGGAGAAGGCGCTCCGATGGTGAAAATTCCGTGTCAATCAGACCAACAGTTGCTGAAAAAAAATCATAATGATCGGATAAGTGTTGTGTTTGTCTAATTATGACGTCGTAACGAAGGCACTGATGACATCATCATCAACATATCTTATTCCCCATGGGAAGTACTTGACAATGAGCCATGTTTCCATTTTTAGCTGCGACGAGCAGCTCTATGAGAGGACCGCGTTGTTGTTATTGTTGTTGGGGTGCCTTTTTGAATAGCGCATGCGCATACACTCGGACGTGCGTTGGTATGAGGTAAGAACATCGCGGACTAAAATCGCGATTTGTTTGAAGAAACCAGAATAAATTTAGCAACATAAATTTGACGCTAGTGCATGCGTATAAATTTAATGACTGGTCGAATTTGGTAGCGCATATTGCAACGGATATCCTCATGATTCTACACGTCGCAGCTGGTGACCACACTGTGGTCATTTTTCTCTCGTTTTTCATTGAGTGGTTTGGGAGATATGGAGGTGTAAAGTTTTTCCAAGGTGGTGTCCGTACCACGTGACTTATGACGTCATAATTATGAATAAAAAATGCATACAGGCAGAGGCACTTCTATGGTAAAATTTCGTGTTAATCGGACCAACGGTTGCCGAGAAAATGATTTTTTTTAAATGCAGACATGTACGCAAGTACGGACGCACCCGAATGCTTAACCATGCTTTTCGCTTCGCGAGGGCAGGGTAATTATTCGAGGATATTCCAATTGGCTCAAACTGCATTCAGTGCACGGTCAAGCCATTTCATATTGCACAGGTGCCAAGTGGAACTGAACCGTCAGCAGTTGCAAGGCCACCAGCTCGGAATCAAGGCAAGCGATTCGATTTGATTGGCCAAGGAGGAAATTGTGCAAGATCAGATGACTATGGTCATGTTTCCTTCTAAGGAATAAAATATTTAGATAACTGGCACGATTCACCTCAACTCTTGTACGACGGCAAACGACATTAACCTCCCCAACAACACTAGACCGATAAGAAAAAGCTAATGTGAGGAAGCCAAAGCAAGTCAGACTATGCCTGCTAAATTGCCACGCGTACACTCACTCTCACTCTGCCGCAGCTTGTCCAGTTGGCCCTTCTCCAGGTGAGACTCCGTGTCCTTCACAAAGGCGACCATTCCTCCAAATGGCGGCGCCAACAGCTCCTCCACAAACTCCTAATGCACCGCAGCATTGAAGCCACGTGATCGACATTAGAACAGGGGAGGGATCACACAAATGGGCAATCTTGTCCATGTCACATGAGTTCACCTGTGTTCGTGCATTAAGCAGCTGCTGGAACCCTTCCACCTCCTTGCTGTCCTCAGCTGCCCGTTCCTGCACCGCCCACAAAGACCACAAAGGCATTCATGAGCAAACACTAAACACCAGACGAGGGGCATTGGTAGGAGGGCACAATTTCCCCCCAAACAAGAGCTTGTTGCTGCAAGAGGAGGTCCAATTGTACCATGAGGACGATGAGCATCATGTCATAGTTGTTGATAAGGAAAACCAGCTGTTCTTTGCGGGATGAAAATTCTGCTGCCATCAGAAGAATGAAATTCTCCACCTCAACCTGGTACAAACATTGGGAAGACACATGGGCAATGAATCATCCAGCAGAATATATATACAGTATATATATATATATAAATATACAGTCATGTGAAAAAGAAAGTACACCCCATGTAAAGTTTTGACTTTTTCAACATATTTGAACATACAGCTATTTGATCTTCATTTCAACAATATTGATAGATAAAGGTGATATAATATAACAAATATCATGAAACATTTACATTTTGTAGTCCATTGTATAATTTAAATAAACATAAATGCAAATTTCACATGTGGAAAAAGTAAGTACACCCCTACATTTATCACTACTTCAAATACCTAAAATTAGAATCAGGTGCACCAGCTCAGGTGCAAATGATTAGAACATCGTTGGAGAGGATCTTGGAGGAACCTGTCTTATTTAAACCTCAGACATTTAGTTTGGTTTGCTCTTTGTTGTTGAAGTGTGCGGCATCACCATGCCTAGATCAAAATAGCTCTCTGAGGCCTTCAGAAAGAAGGTTATAGATGCCTACGAGTCTGGGAAGGGATTTAAAAAGATCTCCAAACAATTTGAAATCAATCATTCGACTGTCCGGAAGATCATCTACAAGTGGAGAAGATTCCAAACAACTGCCAATTTGTTCAGGCCAGGCCGCCCCAGCAAGTTCAGCCCGAGAGCAGACCGCAAGATACTGAAAGAAGTTTCTAAGAACCCCAGAATGTCATCACGGGACCTACAGGTAGCTCTTGCCACTGTTGATGTCAAAGTGCACGAGTCTACCATTAGAAAGAGGCTGCACAAATTTGATCTACATGGGAGGTGTGCCAGGAGGAAACCTTTGCTGTCCAGAAAGAACTTCAGGGCAAGACTAAAGTTTGCCAATGAACACCTAGGTGTAGACCAGCACTTCTGGAACAATGTGCTCTGGACAGATGAGTCAAAGGTAGAGCTATTTGGCCACAGTACCAGAAGACATGTTTGGCAAAAACCAGAGACAGTATTTGACCACAAGAACCTGATACCAACTGGAAAGCATGGTGGTGGAAATATTATGGTTTGGGGCAGCTTTGCTGCATCAGGGCCTGGGCAGCTCACCATCATAGAATCCACTATGAATTCTTCATTGTACCAGAGGGTGCTTGAGGATAATGTGAGGCCATCTGTCGGAGAGTTGAAGCTCAACCGAAGGTGCACCTTGCAACATGACAATGACCCTAAACATACCAGTAAATCCACCAAGGAAAGGCTGAAAAGAAAGAAATGGAGGGTTCTGGAATGACCAAGTCAAAGCCCGGATCTAAATCCCATCGAGATGTTGTGGGGGGATTTGAAAAGATCTGTGCATGCAAGAAACCCCTCAAACATCGCACAGCTGAAAGAATTCTGCATGGAGGAGTGGGCAAAAATTTCTCCCAGTCAATGTCAGAGACTGGTAGACAGTTATAAGAAACGCCTACTTGAGGTTGTTTCTGCCGAAGGGGGCAATACCACCTATTAGAGCTGAGGGTGTACTTACTTTTTCTACAGAAGGAAATGGCATCTCTGTTAATTTTTTGTTGAATAAATTATTGCAAAGTCAATTTTTCATTGTTTGTTGTTCAATTAGATCACCTTTATCTGTAGATACTGTTTAAATGAAGATCAAATATTGATATGTCCACATATGTTAAAAACATTAAAAAAACATTTCATGGGGTGTACTTGCTTTTTCACATGACTGTACGTGTACACATACACACATACACACGTACACACACACACACACACACACGTACACACACACACACACACACACACACACACACACACACACACACACACACACACACACACACACACACACACACACACACACACACACACACACACACACACCTCAGGATTCATATTGTAAAGCTGGCTTCCGCAACCTTTTTAGCCCAGGACCCAATAAAAAACCCAGGCATCCAGTCGCGACTCATCGAAACCCCCCCCTCGCCCCCCACACAAACAGTCACGGAAATATCGCGATTACTTATGACGTTAATATCTTGGTAATATCGTTAATATCTTGTAGTGAAAATGTATCAAAGTTGAACCCAGGTGTGATGCTCGATTAAACCACTGAGAGGCGTCTATAAGACCTCGGACGTCCGCGACTTTGGGCCACTCCTTCGACATTATCCTATGACATGTAGACTCGGATGGTATGTACCCACTCATATTCTAGGCTTGCTTGCATTGACTAATATTATCGATCCTTCCTATATGATGCCAAGATCCTGATATATATTGCATGATTGTATTTTACAGGATGATGCCAGAGATCTGATTGTTATTAAACCTACCTATGGGACAAAGTTGTGGACTTGATTGATTCTCACAACACTTAATAACAATCAGTTCCACCGTCCACTCGAGGACAAGAGGCGGACATGGCGGAACACAAGATGATCCAGGTGCCGCAATTTGCCGCCGACCCACAAGCAACGGATTCGGCCTCGGAGCTGACGCATTGGCTAAAGTCCCTGGACAATCAGTTCAAAGCCCAGGACGCCGATGTCACTGATGAAACGAAATTACAGGTACTGCAAACTAAAGTACACCATACCGTCTACAGGGGAATCGAACAGTGTACGATGTTCAACGCAGCGGTGGTGGAGCTAAAACGGATTTACATTAAGAAGCGAAGCGTGGTCTATTCCCGGCATCTGCTCGCAAAGCGGACTCAACAGCCCACAGAGTCGCTAGACCACTTCGCACAAGAGCTGCGACGTCTGCTCACTGAGAGTGCCCAGGAGGTACGGACACACGAGCAAGTACAGGACGACCTTGTACGTGATTCTTTTGTCTCAGGAATCAGCTCTTCTACCGTGAGACAGAGGCTTCTTGAAGTTGAGGACTTGACGTTCACGGAAGCTTTACGGCTGGCTCACATCTACACTACGGCTCGTGAACAATCTGACGCTTACGATCATACGCGAGTCACTGCAGGGATATATCGTCAAGCCCGACCGGAGAGAGCAACCGCCGAGGACACGGAAGCCGACACGGCATCCCTGCCGGAACCCCTGGCTTCTCCCGAGGAGGACCCTGATTCCGGCTTGGCGGCAGCTGCAGCTGCGGGTCCAAAGCCCGGACGAAACGCTACGTGCTATTTCTGCGGGAATCGACAACATCCCCGGTCGGCGTGCCCGGCTCGGGAGGCGATATGTCATCTGTGTTTCTACAAAAGGGCATTTTGCAAAAGTTTGCAAAAAAGCTGCGTGGGGAAAACGAACACGCGCGACAATGAATGTGCTTATCGCCGGGCCAAAGGGCCGAGCACAGAGCGGGGCGCCTCACCCGCCTTTGATGAGCGGCGTACCTCCTCGTGGGCCCCTGGCTGCACGCTCGACCTTGGTGAGATTCACCGGACCGCCAAAACAAATGGCACAAATACGCCCGAACGCGGAGCGACTGTCCTTGGCTGGTATCCGAACGTCTCATGATGGCTATGAGACTCACCGCGCTATTCTAGCGCCATCCGAAGGCTGCTCGTACGAACTACAAGCTCCTGTTTTGGCACGGAAGACTGCAGATGGCTTTCAAACTACGCGCATGACACGAGCGCCTTCCGGAGGCTGCTCGAACAAACGAAGAACTGCAGCTGGCGTTGGATCTACACGCGAGGCGCGATCGTCTTGCTCTGATGGCTCAGCTTCTGCCGGACTGCCGGACCGCCTGGCCTGGCTCAGGCCATCATCTCACTTATGATCGAGGGAATTTTTGCACGGGCTCTAATTGATACAGTGTCCACAGATAGTTATATCGATCATCGACTGGTGCAAAAACACGGATGGCCGATCTTCGGGACATGCCGTCGGATCTTTATGGCCTCCCATGGGCTTAGGCTCAACACAAAAGGGGAATGTCGATTGAAGTTGGTGATAAAGGGACGAATGTTTCCAGATGTACATCTCATGGTCTTACCTGCTTTATGTGCTGACATCTTGTTAGGACATGACTTTCTGAAGCAACACGGACGTTTGAAAATGGAATTTGGTGGTGCTGATACGCTGGCTGTTTGTGCACTCGCAGGGATGGAAATTGAGCCTCTGTCGCTGTTCCCCAATATGACCACGGACTGCACACCGGTAGCGGTAAAATCGCGGCGCTACTCACGAGCTGACGCGCAATTCATTGCAGAAGAGACAGCCCAGCTCTTAAAGGAAGGTATCATAGAACCTAGCCGGTCGCCGTGGCGGGCACAGGTCTTAGTGGTGCGAAGTGAGGCGCATCGCAAACGAATGGTAATGGACTATTCACAGACGATTAATCGATTTACACAGCTGGACGCCTACCCCCTCCCAGGAATGGACGCCCTGGTTCGACAGGTGGCCCAGTACTCAGTCTATAGCACTCTCGATCTACATAGTGTGTATCATCAGATCCCCATCTCCGAGGCAGACCGCATCTATACCGCGTTTGAATCAGGTCAAAGGTTATACCAGTTCACCCGATTACCCTTTGGGGGTGACGAACGGGGTTTCCTGTTTTCAGAGGGCTATGGACGACCTCAACGCTAAGGAGAACTTGACCGATGTCTTTGTATATCTGGACAATCTTACGGTTTGCGGGCATGACCAGGGGCATCATGATGCGAATCTGAAGCGCTTCCTCGAGGTCGCGCAGAGGTATCGCTTAACCATGAATGAGGCTAAGTGTCGTTACTCCCTGCGCACGATAGATCTTCTGGGGTACACCGTGACCCACGGCTCTGTTGCTCCTGATAAGGAGCGTCTGCGACCCATGCTCGATATGGCCCTGCCCTGCGATCGAGCTTCGCTGAAGCGTGCTCTCGGGCTGTTTGCCCATTATTCGAAGTGGGTGCAAAATTTCTCCGCGAAACTCTGCTCCCTTGTGGCCTGCGACGCGTTCCCCATGAGCCCAGCCGCCTTGGCTGCCTTAAGTCCGACATCGCTGGCGCCGCTGTGGCGACGATCGACGAGAGCAAATCTTTCGTCTTAGAAAGTGATGCCTCGGATCATGCGATAGTGGCGACTCTCTCCCAAGGGGGGCGCCCTGTGGCTTTCTTTTCGCGGACTCTCACCTCCGCTGAGCGGAGGCATTCGTCTGTCGAAAAGGAAGCGTACGCGATCGTCGAGTCGATTCGGCGATGGCGTTCGTACTTGCTCGGGCGATGCTTCCAAATCATCACGGACCAACAAAGCGTGGCGTTTATGTACGACACCTTACATGCTCAATGCATTAAGAATGAGAAAATCACTCGCTGGCATATCGAACTCGCCGACTTCTGCTACACCATCAAATATCGCCCGGGGAAGGATAACCTGGTCGCCGACGCTTTATCGAGGCCGGCTACGTGTGCGGGTCTCATCACTTTGGAGGGTCTGCGCGCTTTGCACGACACTATGTGTCATCCTGGGGTGACGCGTTTCGCTCATTTTGTGCGTCGTGGTAATCTGCCGTACTCGGTTGAGGACATCCGCCGGGTCTGCCGCGACTGCGCTGTATGTGCGGAACTCAAACCGCGTTTTTACAACCCTCCCATGGGGAAGCTGGTCAGGGCTACTAGACCGTGGGAGAGATTGGCGATGGATTTCAAAGGCCCGCTGCCGGTGTCGAGTAACTCTCGTTATCTGTTCACTATCGTTGATGAGTATTCGCGATTCCCTTTTGCTTACATGTGCACAGATATGACGGCTGCCACAGTCATACAGTGCCTGCAGAATTTGTTTTCTATGTTTGGGTATCCGGCCTACGTGCATACTTATCGGGGTGCAGTGTTCCTGTCCCAGGAAGTGAGGTGCTTCTTGCTCCAAAATAATGTCGCTTCGAGTTACACCACTCCGTACAGACCACAGGCGAATGGGCAGGTCGAACGCTTCAATGGGATCATATGGAGGGCAGTCATGCTAAGCCTCAGGACCCTTGGCCGGGGCCTAGATAAATGGGCTTGGTCGCTACCTGCGGCGCTGAACTCGATCAGGGCTCTACTATGTATGGCCACCAACCAGACTCCTCACGAAAGACTGTTCCACCACCCTAGAAGCTCAGGTAGTATCCGATCTTTACCCAGTTGGCTCGCTGAGCCGGGGCCGGCGTATCTCAAACGTGCGGTTCGCACGAGCAAGTACGATCCCTTAGTGGATAAGGTGCAGGTACTCCAGGCTAATCCCGAGCATGCTCGTGTGATGACGGCGGATGGACGTGAGTCCACTGTCTCCGTACGCCATCTCGCCCCTTGTGGGGTCATCGACCCTTTTAGGGATATCGACGAACCGATTTACGAGTCTATGGACTCTCCTGAAGCTCCCCCTATGGAGCATCTGCCGTCCCTCCCTTCGCCAGATACACCCCTGCCTGAAGGTACTGAGGTGCCCCCTCCGACACCTGCCTCCAGCGGCTACTCCGATGCAGGGGACTCCGGGCTTGGGGATGTCGTACCCGGTAGTTTCCGGACCCGTACTGGCAGGATAATTCGCCGCCCGGACCGCTACGGATGGACCGACTGACATGGATTGACATCCCTAATCAATTAATGCTGACGCATGCTTGATTCCTGCCTAGTGGCAGTGTAGTTCTAACGGCGGGGAGAATGTAGTGAAAATGTATCAAAGTTGAACCCAGGCGTGATGCTCACTTAAACCACTGATTGGCGTCTATAAGACCTCGGACGTCCGCGACTTCGGGCCACTCCTGCGACATTATCCTATGACATGTAGACTCGGATGGTATGTACCCACTCATATTCTAGGCTTGCTTGCATTGACTAATATTATCGATCCTTCCTATATGATGCCAAGATCCTGATATATATTGCATGATTGTATTTTACAGGATGATGCCAGAGATCTGATTGTTATTAAACCTACCTATGGGACAAAGTTGTGGACTTGATTGATTCTCACAACAGTTCGGTTCATAATCTTTGTACAGTAGTACAATTCGTAATTGAACAATAAAGCAAAGCGACGACAATCATACCAAACACTGTCCTTATTTTGTTGTTATTTTGCACGGATCTCCACGACCATGAGGAGAGAGCGAGAGACCACGCCCCCCTTGAGAATGAGCAGCGACTTCGATCACAGACACCGCCCACTTGATATTATTGTCAGCCAATCAGGCGTAAACTCCCTGCCTTGTGAGCAGCTTCGGAAGAGATTAATCCGCCCCTACGATGAATCCGGATGAAGATTTAATGAAGAAGATGAAGATGATGATGATGATGATGATGATGATGATGATGATGAATTTGAAGATGATGATGAAGATTAAGATGAAGATGAATCTCACAACATTCATTGGCGGTGTATCTTTTGTGAAATAGAATAAAACTTTAATTATTAAAGTGACATGCCAAGATAAGGTGTTTGAACTTTATTTTAATCTTCATCGTGAATAGATTGGATGTAGGTCATTGGATGGAGGTCCTCAATACCAATGCAACACAGGAAATCAGAGCTGTCTCCCTCGACATGTCACGTGCCTTCGATACGGTCTGGCACCTCGCTCTGCTCACCAAACTCTCCTCCTATGGTATCCATGGAAATCTCCACGCTTGGCTTGCGGACTTCCTCTCTGGTCGTAGTCAACGTGGGGCCCTGAATGGATTCCTCTCATTGCCCCTTCCTGTCCAGGCTGGAGTTCCCCAAGGTAGTGTTCTGCACCCTGTGCTTTTTCTCATCTTCATCAATGATCTCTCCGACTCTCTGGAAAATCCTCTCTATCTCTTTGCTGATGACTCTACTCTCTGTCGCTCCATTATTCATCCCTCAGATTGGCAGTCTGCAGCCTCCTCACTCTCTGCAGACCTGGACAAAATCACAGACTGGTCAAACAAGTGGAACATGTCTTTCAATCCTGACAAATCTCACACTCTTACTATGTCTCTCCGAAAAGACCGACTGGAAAACCCTCCCATCTACTTTCTCAACAATCCTCTCCAAGAAGTTCTGTCGCTCAAGCTTTTGGGTCTCACTATCTGCCATGATCTTTCTTGGGAAAACCACATTTCCAAGCTGGCCTCCAAAGCCAGTCGCCGACTGGGCATCCTCCGTCGTGCGAAGTCCTTCCTTGGCACACCTCAGCTCCTCACCACATACAAGGCTTTCATCTGCAGCTCAATGGAATACTGTTCCCCCCTCTGGGCTGGTGCTCCTGCCTCACACCTAGCTCGACTTCACGCTGTTGAAACCAAAGCTTTCAGAACCATTGGAATCTCCTGCGATGAAGCTAACTCCGAGGGCCTTTCACTCACTCACCGCAGGCAGGTTGGTGGTCTTTCTGTCTTCCATCGACTCCTCTCCGGCCTTGCTCCCCCAGCTCTCTCTGGGCTCTGTCCCCCAAATATTCCTGCAGGTCGCACAAGATCTGCCAGCAACCCTCTTATGGTGAAACTGCCAAAATCTAGGCTCTCTGCTCACCTTCACTCCTTCATTCCTCTTTTCTCCCGCCTCTGGAACAAACTCCCTCACTCCTTCAATCCCACTCCTCCCTCCAGGTCTTTAAAACAGCTGTTCACCACCATCTCTTATCTTCCCCCATCCAAAACCTTGATCTTTTCTACCCCTGCTAATTCACCCCAGATACACTTTTTCGAAATTCCAACTTCTTTCCTGGAAGTCTTTGCAGTGTCCGTATGTTTTATACCTCTCCCACCTCCCCCCCCCCCAAGCCCTCACTCTCCCACAGTTCTCTCGATGTCCCTGCTCTCAAATGTTGTGTTTGTGTCCTTCCCCCTCTCTCCCCATCTTGTCTACCGCTCCCGTTATTTTGTGTTCTATGTGTCGGTTTGTGTCGGTTTGACTTTTTGTGTGATTAATGTTAGCTCTTTCACGAGCCTCGATCTTGTATACAAAAAAAAGAAAAAAACGATGATGAACTTAAAATGTAACATGACCTGATAAACAAAACAAGAGTAACCTTCACTGAAAAAACCTGATATGCATCTGAACTTATATCCAGGTTCAATGTTCCGTTATCATGAACAACATTAAATAAACAACTTTCACCGATTAAACCCGAAAGTGAAACTTACAAGCCTAATTCAAATGTTCCGTTAGCAACATTGTAGATGTGGATTATCCACATCTGTGCGATGGTTGACTTTGCATATTGGCTACGAGATCATCGATTCGGCTTTGAAGCGGCGACAATGCGATTCTCAGGTTGGCGCACAGGGCCACTGTCTCCAGTTTGTTTCGATACTTGGACTTCAGATATGTCACCGTTGAGAAACCTGCCTCACACATCCACGTCGTCGTGAATGGCATCAGGAACTTTACCGCGAGATGTGCAATCTCTGGGTACTCATGTGACACTGTCAGCCAAAACTTTACTAAAGTGTGCTTCCTGAACAGTGTCTCAAGTGTACCGTCGGACACGATGTCGATCAAGTCCTCTTTCAATCTGTTGGACAAGTTGCAGCACTGCTGAACGTCGACTGAATAAGGGTCTCGGATCTACTTCTCCACGCGTGGATCAACAGGAAAGTATTCGTCAAATCGTTTGCGCAGGTTCACCAGATGTTCGACGATGACATCCTTAATGTCCACACGTTCCTCAACACTCTTGCTGAGCAGATCATCCAGGTTTTCGAACATGTCAAATTCATCATTGGTCTGTACTCTTCTCTTCCATAGATCCAGCTTTGACTTGAACGCCGCTATCTTGTCATACATTACGAACACGGATTTCGCCTGCTTGTTCGTTTTGCCCTGGAACGATATGTTCAGATTGTTCAACAAGTTGAAGATGTCGGCCATGTATGTTGCGATGAATTTGTTGTTTTTGTAGTAGACTGCCAGGTCTGACCGAGCCACCTCCAATAATGTGAGGACCTGGTCGCGAAGTTCATACAATCTTGCCAAAGCATCTCCTCTGGAGAGCCAGCGAACAGCTGCAAAATACAGCACCATGGTGTGTTCTGCATCTTGCTCCTTACACAGCTCTGCAAACAACCTCGAATTTAGGGCGCTCTTCCTGAGATGGTCGATTGTTTTCACTGCAATGTCCATTACTTCGGCAAGTCCAGGTGACATCTCTTTCGCCGCTAATGCCTCGAGGTGGAGGAAGCAGTGGGTCCAGCTTGCCTCTGCTGCCACATCTTGGATGAGCTTAATGACACCGCTGCGCCGACCTGTCATCGATGCCGCACCATCGGTACAAACGCCAACAGTCTTCCCACCTGAGGCTATGCAATGCGATGTGTTTGTTGACAACTGCGAATATTTATGCGGCCTTGTTCTTGGTCTGCAGCTCGTCACATACCAGAAGATCCTCCATAAAATCATCGCCATGCCGATAACTAACAAAGATGAGGATCAACGCCTTCTGTGCGATGTCCATTGACTTGTCCAACTGGATGACAAACTTGTTGGCCTCTAGGTTTGCGTGCAGCTGGCGGTCGATGTCTTCGCCCATGTCTATTATCCGTCGGCGAATCGTGTCGGCAGAAAGCGGCTTGGTGCTTATCTTGGAAGCCGCCGTCTCTCCAAGCACTTCTCTGCACATTGCCTTGGCGCATGGCAGGATGAGTTGCTCTGCAATACAAGATAAATAAAATAACACATGAACATTTCTTTCACTTTATGAGTAATCTGATTTTGTTCCAAGGCAGCGGGCCCAAACATGGGGGTCGTTTGGGGTTTTCCGGGGGTCATGAAGGGGTCATAAATAACACATCAATTTGTTAAGCCCATTTTTAGGAACCTAACAAAGGTACATACCACACACAGTATTTTGTTCGCGTATGCGCGTACGTCACGACCCCCAGGTTAAGAACCGCTGTTCCAAGGCACTATAAAAATTCAATATGTACGATGTGATTGTCGTACGTACTTTTAAAAAAGAGGCAAAGTTTAAGAATGGCTGTATTGTAACAAACAATAAAACTTACGAAGTTGTGATATACCAACGTATACATGGCACGAGTAATAGTAAGCAAGAACCCGACACATCAATATTCTAAAGACGAAATGAAAAACTAAATTTAACTATACTTACAGCGCCATGTATTACTTTATGAACCTACAAACCGCCAATGCAGTGAAATACTTTTACGAAAAAAAACAAAAACTTACCCGCAATAGTGTATGGTTTCTTTTCTTTGGCTATCTTCTCCGCCACCAGGTAGCTGGCTTTGGTCAGTCCCTTCGACGGAAAAACAGCCGAACTCATTACTGACTTGCTGTTGTTCATCTCGCGTTCTTTCCGGAGAAAAAACTCCCGCGACTTGTTGACATGATCTCCATGTTTCTTCTCGAGGTGCCGTTTCAGCTTTTGGGGCCTGAGGGACTCGTTGGCCAACACGTCAAGGCATATCACACACTGTGGTCGATGAACATTGTGCTTATCGATATTCGAGGTGAACCCATAGTTCAGGAACACAGGCTGATACTTTCTAGCCATGGCGAGTACCTTACACTCACAGCTCAATCTTTCGAATGAAAAGCAATGGATATTCGCGTTTCTGAAACTAAACGTATGATCTGACTGACCGGATGCACGCGCGGTACATCGCGGTAGAAGAGTCAACACTATAAAGTTTGTGTCGGTGTTCGTTTGATCTCTGTTCTGTTCAGTCGGGAGAAGTAAATCGTCGATAAAGTTTTTTTCCCGCGATTTCTGAAACGATCTTGCGACCCATTGAAAATCCTTTTGGGTCGCGACCCATAGGTTGCAGAACGTCATTGCAAAGGATAGCACACTGAGCAGTAAAAAATAATTTAAAATTCTTTATTAATCACCTGTCGTTTCGAGAACAAACTAGTTCTCTTCCTCAAGGCGTTGAGTGTGGTGTTAACCGTTATGTTTCGTTGGGGATGGTTCACGTCATGGATTAGTCCAAGTCCTTGCCAATCACAGGGCTTCCCTGCTTTCAAATGACTGTGCCGTTTTTGACGTTGTAATTGATTGCGTAGTGTTTTGTATGTGGGATGTAAGTCGATGTGTCGGTTGATGGAGTTTTTAATCAGAGTACCAGGCCTCGATAATCTCACGGTTCACTCTCAAATATCCTGTGCCAAGGATCGTGGTCTGATTCCATGAGAATGTGTGTTGGTGTGTGTGTATGTGTGTCGCAGCCAATGACGACATGTCTTGTCGTCTTACAGCACGTTGGTGTTCAGTTAGCCTTGTGGTTAAGCGTTTGGACGTTTGGCCCACATAATTGGCTTCACAAACTTCACATTGTATGTTGTAGATGACATTCTTTCTGTCAAATTTGTTCACCTGCTCTTTTGGTTTTGACAGCTTTGCTCGTAAGGATGTTTGTGGTTTGTGGGTGAGGTTGATGTTGCACACATGTAGAATGCGGCTTGTGGTTTCGGAAGCATGTTGTATGTATGGAAGTGACACCATGTGTGGAGGTGTGGTTGGATTGTTGTTGTTGTAGTTGGATTTGTGGCGACAATATTTGATAAATGCATTTGGGTCGTGGTTTTCTTGCAGTAGTTGAGTGACGTGCAGCATTTCCCTCTGGCGTTGTTCATGGTGACTGCAGTGTGTTTTTGCACGATCTACTAAGCTGCGAACACAATTTATTTTGTTGCAGGTGGGATGGCCACTACGGTAATCCAATACTTTGTCTGTGTTAGTAGGTTTACGGTACACCTGCGTGTGTAGCTTGCCATTTCCGTCCCTGGAAATATGTACATCCAGGAAGAGAGACCCAGCTTGTTCTACTTCACATGTGAATTGTATTGCTGGCCATGTTGAATTTAACTTTGTGTGAAAACGGTCAACATCCGCCGTCTTTATGATCACGGATGTATCATCGGAGATACCGCAGCCACAACCTCTGAGAAGGCTCACCATGCAGTGTTAGATCTTCAAAGCGTTGCATCACCAATTCGGTGATGAGCCCTGAGATGGGTGAGCCCATCGGGATTCCTTCATGTTGATGATATGTGGTGCTGTCGAATACAATGTACGTTGATTTGAGGCAGAGTTGAATGAGCGTCATGAGATTACCAGAGCTGAGGTGGCTGTTGCTCGCTAGTTCTTGGTCATTGGTGATGTATTCTTCTAAGGTCTGCGTTGCTAATTCGATGGGTATGGATGCATATAATGAAACCACGTCAAATGAAATCATTATTTAATCACTCTCGATGCCGACATTTCTGATTCGGTCGATAAAATCTTCAGCATTCTTTACATTGTGTGCTGAATGTGTTGTTAAGTGTTTGAATCAGTGGAAAAGCCACTCAGCCAGATTGACCTAACCCTAATCCTAACCCTAATCAACGCACTCCTGAAGGAACCCCGACGGGCTCACCCATCTCATCGTCGAATTGGTGATGCAATGCTTTGAAGATCTAACACTACATGCGATCCTTCTCCGTGGTTGTGGTTGCGGTACTTTGACGACACATTCGTGATCATAAAGAAGGCGGATGTTGACCGTTTTCACACAAAGTTAAATTCAACATGGCCAGCAATACAATTCACATGTGAAGTAGAACAAGCTGGATCTCTGCCATTCCTGGATGTACATCTTTCCAAGGACGGAAATGGCAAGCTACACACGCAGATGTACCATAAACCTACTAACACAGAGAAATAGACCGGGAGCCCAGGGGGGGTCAGCCTAGCTGCAAAGTTAACCAATTTTCATGTATATAGCAATGGTCCATGTGCATGTCCATATAAGGAAATGGACGTCTGCCGGGCACATTATGGTGGGTGTGGTCAAAAAGGCCATTAGAAAGGGACCCCAAAATTGAGCTAGACCAGCTCGTGAGTTAACCCGGTGAAACTTACTGGAAAATGTTCGGCATAGTCCCAGATATCATGAATGACCAATGCCAGACATTTTCAGTGGTGGGTTATGCCTGCCAGACACCCCCGAATGACTCCACCCCCAAAATTGAGCTAGATCAGCTCATAAGTTAACCCGGTGAAACCTACTGGAAAATGTTCGGCATAGTCCCAGATATCATGAATGGCCACTGCCAGACATTTTCAGTGGTGGGTTGTGCCCGCCAGACACCCCCGAATGCCTCCACCCCCAAAATTGAGCTCGATCAGCTAGTAAGTTAACCCGGTGAAACCTACATGAAATAGTTCGGCATAGTCCCAGATATCATGAATGGCCACTGCCAGACATTTTCAATGGTGGGGTGCGCCCGCCAGACTTACATAAACGGTACTCCAAAATTGAGCTAGATCAGCTCGTGGGTTAACCGGGTGAAACTTACTGGAAAATGTTCGGCATAGTCCCAGATATCATGAATGACCACTGCCAGACAGTTTCAGTGGTGGGTTATGCCCGCCAGACACCCCCGAATGCCACCACCCCAAAATTAAGCTAGACGGCTAGATTGAGCTGAGAAAAGGCCCAATTTATCTCTTGATTCTGTGGCTTTGTAATTTACTCACAATTATTATCAATATAGCATGTATTTGACCAAGCCTGAACCTGGACAACAAGGTGCCAGGCGTGTTACTTTACATGTATTACTTTTTGTGACACTTTTACTGGTATATGTGTGGGAAATAGTCAGTTTAAAATAGGAATCGAGTAGTCAAGTTCTCTTTTCACTGCAACCCAACTCATTTTATTAATGATCAGTCATCAACACATCCAAGAAGATATTAGAAGCAATACGAGAGGTAAGTTTTGTTACTTAAATTTCTCCCCATAGATATCATGCTGCCACCTATTATCTCATTAATCAAGCTTTAAAACTTAAAGATTTAAGAGAAGTCTCTCCTTTGTAACTACACTCAAAATCAGTGTGTTTATGATGATGCAAAGCGGTACATGTAAATCTACATCCCTTTGAATCCATCAGGAACGTGTATGTTACCAGAATAGCGCTGAGGCCTAATCACAAAATGCATAGAATTCACCTAACACTCACCCTCCTGCTGATGCTGTCCATCCATCATATGGAGGGCCACTTGTCCATTAATTAGGCCTACCTTATCCACTGATATAGACATGTCAATGAACCTTATGCAGCCAAGGTTACTCACACTATATACTACAAGTGGAGCCGATATGCTTAGCTGTACGGTCATTAACTTTAAAGCTAAACAATGTGAATTTATGCTCTTTTCTTGATTGAGGGAACAACAACAACAACAACATGCATTTTAAAGGCCATTTTCCCTACTAGAGCGGGGGTTAGCCTTGCGGTCCCCATGATGATCTTCTCCATTTTGCCCTATTTTCTGCATCTCTCCTTGTTAACCCCCTTGCCCGCATTTCTTCTTCCACCATCTTTAGCCAGGTCTTTCTCGGTCTTCCCCGTCCTCTACTTCCTTCTACATTCATTTCCATCACTCTTCTCAACCAGTCACTTTCATCCTTCCTCAACACATGACCAAACCATCTCAACCTGTTCCTCTTCACAGCATCAATCACAGGCTCTATTCCCATCATCTTTTGCAATTCATCATTTGTCTTCCTCTCTCTCAACGATACTCCGCACATCCGTCGAACCATTCGCATTTCCACCCTTTCCAACCTTCGTTGCTGCTCTACGTTCATTACCCATGTCTCGCTCCCATAAATTATAACACTTCTCACACATGCAGCATACACCTTTCCCTTCAGCTTCAACGACACTCCCCTCATCATCAGCACGCCACTCAGTTCCCGAAACTTCTTCCATGCACATCTCACTCTAGCAAACGTTGCCGAGTCTGATCCACCTTCTCCATTCAGCATGTCTCCGAGGTAGCAAAATGTTTTCACACCTTCCAGCTTCACGCCGTCTCCAAGATCCAACTCAACATTTCCTCCATCTGCAGCTCCCTCTGTGCACACATTACATTTGAATGTAGCTGCCACACTGGTTAATGACCCTCTCAAACCACTACATTTTTGATGAACCCACTCAGCGCACATTGCACATTGAATGGAGTTCACTCCGACACCCTTCCTACACACAGCACAGGGCCACTTCCCAGTTCTTTCCACCTCACCACATGCTTTACCACTTGCCATCACCTTCGTTTTTCCGATATTCACCTTCAGACCTTTTGTCTCCATACATTCCTTCCACTTGTTCATCTTTTCCTTCAGTCCATCCATACTTTCCGCAATCAACACCAGATCATCTGCGTACAACAACTCCCACGGTAAACCCTCCTTTACGTTCCGAGCCAGCACCTCCATCACAGCTACAAATAGTAGTGGACTTAGTACCGACCCCTGATGCACTTCCACCTTCACCTCAAACTCACCACTGTTCCCGTCCTTCGTCCTTACAGCTGTGCGCGCTCTTTTGTACATTGCCATCACTACTCTGATCAACCATTCCTCCACTCCTAACTTCCTCAATGCCCATGTCAATACTTTGCGTGGAACCCTATCGAATGCTTTCTCCAGATCAACAAACCCAAGAAACAACTTCTTCCTCTTCTCCATGTACTTCTCCTGCAACTGCCTCACAATGAAAAGTGCGTTTTTTGAGGGACTGATTGAGGAAAATGAAGGCATATATTTTTCGTGTCTGACTGGACCATTATGATCATTCTTGTACATGTGACTGAACCATTTCCCTCAAGGTAAGCTAATGCCCATACTACGAAAAATGTCAATTTTGATTCCTCTCAATTAATATTTAATATTACTGCAGTCATTTCTTTTTATAATGGGTGTTAGCAAAAGTGTGGCTCTGGGGATTTTTTAATACAATGCATTATTCTCACACAACAGATTTTGGTAAGCAGTGATCACGAATCTACTGTCAGCTATCACCCTTCTTGTCTTAAGCATTACACAGTAGTGAAGCACCTGACAGAACCCCTGCCACCTGATGATGAACCTACTGCCAAAAAGGCTTCTATCCAAACAAGACGCTACAGTGTCCTTCCCAAGTCGGATCAGCAGGGCCTGTTGAAAGGGACTTGTATTTTCTGTGGCAAAATCCGTAAGAAGAAAAATGGAAAAAGAGGAGCCCAGACTGAAGATAGCGACAGTTGCCGGTTGTGAGTCACTTTGCCATCGGGTAAAGTCTTCGAAAAACGAACGTATCAAGAGTCTCATTCGGAGTGGCGTGGACCTGATCACAAAGGAAGCAGAATACCACAAATCATGCCGTGTCCAGTTCCTGAGGAAGACTGATGATCAAGATAGGCCCAATGAAGGGAGCTCATCTCAGTCCTACCACAAGAGAGCATTTGCATCTCTGCTTTCATATATCCAGAATGAGGTGCTAGGAAAGCAACGATCTGTGTTAGTTAGTGATTTACTTGCATGTACAAAGAGGAGTACACCAGTGTCTGAGGAGATGGGGCAGACCTCCAGGCCTACACAGCTCAAAATCTTACCAGGAAGGTAAAAGACCCTTTCAAAGAAAAAAAAAAATCACAATAAAACTGGCAGACCCTCGGAAAGGCAACTTCATCTATACTTCTGCTCTTCCAGAAGAGGATGCCAAGGCTCGCCTTTATGAGGATTCTAAACGGTATGAACAGGATAACAAGTTAAGATGGGCCGCTCTCCATCTTAGATCTCTGATGATGCAGCTCCCGAAGACCAAGACCCCAAATCCTGCAACAGTCCAAAATTCGAAGGAATGCACCGCCAGAGATACCAGCACAGCTGGACCTGTTCTTCAGACGTCTCCTTGGTGGCATGACACTAACTTTCAGTGGTGCACACAAGTTAGTCGACCGAAAGGTAACTGCAATGGCATCGGATGCCATTTACAGCGGCACTCATGGTACCGTAAAACCACATGGTACCGATGTCAGCATCAACCTCATGGTACCACAGCTCATCGTTGTTGCCAAAGATTAAATACATCAGGTTCTATCTTTTTTTTTTTTTTTTTTCCTCTACAATCAACGAGTAGAAGTGTTTTGTTTTCATGTTTAAAACATTGATAGCATTTTCAGTTGACATTTCTATAAATTGTTCCCCTGACTAATCCATACCTGTTTCAGCAGTATGCAATTTATCCAACCATGATATCGGAAACGCTTTCTTTAATATTACGAACTTAAAGGGAAATAATAGTTTCGGCAACGTATTACATTAAACAGATAACGTCAGCGTCTTTACAATAGCCACGACAAATGACGTGTTATACCTTACAAATCCCTGCTTTTCCCATGACTTGAAATAAAACATCTGATTTTCAAAAGTTATGTTGCTGTTATTCCACAGTATTTTATTCTCAATTTTATTATCATCAGGTTAACACTCGAGCTGATCTAGCTCAATTTTGGGGTGGTGGCATTGGGGCTGTCTGGCGGGCACACCCCACCACTGAAACTTGTCTGGCAGTGGTCATTCATGATTTCTGGGACTATGCCGAACATTTTCCAGTAGGTTTCACCAGGTTAACTCACGAGCTGATCTTGCTCAATTTTGGAGTACCGGTTATGTAAGTCTGGCGGGCACACCCCACCATTGAAAATGTCTGGCAGTGGCCATTCATGATATCTGGGACTATGCCGAACGATTTCATGTAGGTTTCACCGGGTTAACTTACGAGCTGATTTAGCTCAATTTTGGGGGTGGAGGCATTCGGGGGTGTCTGGCAGGCACAACCCACCACTGAAAATGTCTGGCAGTGGCCATTCATGATATCTGGGACTATGCCGAACATTTTCCAGTAGGTTTCACCAGGTTAACTTACGAGCTGATCTAGCTCAATTTTGGGGGTGGAGTCATTCGGGGGTGTTTGGCAGGCATAACCCACCACTGAAAATGTCTGGCAGTGGCCATTCATGATATCTGGGACTATGCCGAACATTTTCCAGTAGGTTTCACCAGGTTAACTCACAGAGCTGATCTAGCTCAATTTTGGGGTCCCTTTCTAATGGCCCTTTTGACCACACCCACCATAATGTGCCTGGCAGACATCCATTTCCTTATATGGACATGGACCATTGCTATATACATGAAAATTGGTTAACTTTACAGCTAGGCTGACCCCCCTGGGCTCCCGGTATAAAAGTATTGGATTACCGTAGCGGCCATCCCACCTGCAACAAAAGAAGTTGTGTTCGCAGCTTAGTAGATCATGCAAAAACACACTGCAGTCACCATGAACAACGCCGGAGGGAAATGCTGCACGTCACAACCACTGCGAGAAAACCACTACCCAAATGCATTTATCAAATGTTGTCGCCGGAAATCCAACTACAACAACAACAACAACAACCCAACCACACCTCCACACACGGTGTCACTTCCATACATACAACATGCTTCCAAAACCACAAGCCAAATTCCACATGAGTGCAACATCAACATCACCCACATATCCATAGTTATATCTGTGCAGTGTTTGTCTTGTCTCGTCACTGAATACTCCCTCAAACATTTGCGAAATTGTACCAAACTTCCGGTATGCACCTACAACAATTTATTTTAAACTCTGTTTTTTTTTTTAATTAAATGCTTCTTCAGTGATTATTTTCCAACAATTGTCAACAAGTCATGAAGCTGTTCAAGAGGAAAGTTCAATCTGAAGTCAATTTATACAAGTCCGAGTCAAGTCGCAAGTCACAAAACTTTGCGACTCGAGTCGCCAACTCGACGTAGCACTGAGGTATCATGCCAGAATCATGAAACTTCACACAAAGTAGCGGAAGGAAATAACTAATGTACGGAATGCAATTTGTTTCATTCTAATACATCTACCTGTTTTGGAGAAAGAGAATAGGAGGCATTACTTTTCAACATGCCCTCGTATATCGGGATGGGATATTAGAAAAGAAAGCAGTGTCAATGGCAAGAAATATAAAACTTGAAAAAAAGGCAATGAGAGCAACGATCAATACCTGTAACTGTCCTAGGAGGTTGTGTACTCGGTCCTTAGGGAAAGTCTGGTTGATGCTTACAATTGCAGAGGAGAACTCCGCATACCTCCTTGTAATCTGTACAAAAATACCTCGTAAATACAAAATGTTACTGCAGTCACCACAGCAAACCGGTGGGAATATGCAATGCATTGTAATAGATGACCAATGAGGTGCAGCAGCCCCCTAAAAAAAAAAAAAACACTTCAAAATTCACGAAGAAGCTTCAACAGTGGATCCTATTTCAAAACACATCTGTTCCTACTCAAAGTAATGCCAATTGTTACTCTTGGGCCTACATCGTGTAGGAATGGTTTACAGAACAGAATTTGAACCTCAACCATCTTCCTGTGTGATAGGGCATTCATAATGATTCTGCCATTCAGGCAAAGGCATAGGCCAATTCAGACCATCCAGGTTCTCACTATGAAGACCCTTTTTGTTTTGGTCCAGACGACAGTGGATCACAATAAATTCTTGTTCATCACAAATGTAACATATGTGCCATTACAAAAGATATTGATGATCTGCCACGACTAAACTCGACATTGCCACCTCTTCGTTGCACTCGCGACTGTGTGCACGACAAGCGAGAGCATCCATTTTGACGTTCTCTTAACGTACGTAGTGTGGGTGCGTGTCGATGGAGCCCAGTTTTTGTGGCTCTGTGGTATGGATGCTCTCTATGTTTAGCTGCAGTATGTATGCAAATCGTGGCCAGAGGAGCTGCAGCAAATGATCCCAGTACCTGCAACGAGAAATGCGGAGGAACATTGAGGTGCTGGACACAATGACATGCAAACAGAAATCAAGAGGAAAATCGGAAAAAGTACCGTTTGTGAGGATAACGTCAAGCATAGAAAGTTGTAAATGCAAAAGCTCCCAGATCGTTGTTGAATGATAGCAGCGCCAGCTTGCTGGCCTATGTACCTGTCGAGTGCCGGTACACTGCGACGAGTCATTATGGTCTGGAAGCGCAGAATGATGTGGATGCAAAGGAAGATGGCAATGCTATCGTAACAGGCAGCCACGTACGCCTCCATATGCTTCTGCAAAGAAAGCGAAACACAGACAGACTTAAAACAGTCAACGATGCAGTGCATGGCCATGCCGAAAGGTCTGCTTGTTTATTTGAGCATCTTGTAAAAGGAAGGAAGGGTAGAATAATGAAGATGGGAAGAGGAGAACCTCACAAGAAACATGTTAAGAGATCTGCCCAGCACCGAGTTGAAAAGATCAAAGGCAGGGTTCCCAGAGACCATGAAGAAATCGCACAGGAAGAGGAACTCCCGGCAGCAGTTATCCAACAGGGCGTAGTGCTGGCTCCGGAAAAGGCTCTCGAACGAGTGCTGAACAGTGAAAACACAGTACTGAACTACAAACGATGGCAATCCATAGCTTGAATTCATCGCAATACAAGCAATGGCCACGTTTAACACAACAGGAACACACAATTATATAATGTGCTACATATGAGGTTTTGAAGAGGAAGCCCTGGCACCCACCTTTATGTCATTCTTTTGGGCGGCATGAGGCACGATGATCGGCCCTTCAAGATCAGCAGAGATGACTGCACCGCGGTTCCCCACAGTGAAAATTGTGTCCCGGTTCTTGAGTGATGGCATCGAGAAGAAGCGTACGGCAATGAAGGCCAACTCTCACTGGCAGCAAATTGTGAATCTCCATTTTTATTACATTCGCCCTCCTCCAGGGTGGGGCTTGCATTGTTTTTCCTACTTTCTCCTATGATAGCAGCATCAACTCAGAAGGTTCTTTCTTTCCTTCTCTTTCCAACAATTTTAATCGAACACTATTACTTCAATTCTGAGCCAATTTTCTTCACCTTTAACATGGCGGTACAACCTTGGTCAAGTAGCACTCGGACCCAAAACAAGCATGGAGATACCATGATCCATTCCACCCAGACCACAAATTTCAAATGGAGGTATAACCTTGGTCAAGTAGCACTCACACCCGAAACAAGCATGGAGGCACCATGATCCAATCCACCCAGACGGCAAATTTCACATGGAGGTACTATGGTCCAATACCCCCAAACCTTTTAAATTTCTTTTTATGTAGGCCCCCCCCGTTCTGATTTTAAGGGATCAAAGGTGAAACTCTGAAAACACACGTTTTGCCTTGCTATTCATTCCCTTGTATTTGAGTGACCAGATCGGAAATTTGGGAAAAAACCTGGTTTCAAACAACCCTAACAACAACAACAACAACAAAATAATTAATTTTAAAAATTGCTTGTTTGACATGAAAAACACAATCAAAGGATATCTTTTTTAGCCGTATCTTCCACTCCCATCAAATCATCCTTGTTTGCAACATCTTCAAACTGCAATAAACAAAGCGGCAGAATATGTTCACACCTTTTCTTTGTAAAATTCAAGGTGCTCACAAACACTCACACCAGCAGGTACCAGCTCAAGAACCACAACTACCTGAAGTTTCATGAGGCGGCTGGTGTAGGACTTAAAGTAGCTACAATAAATCTTGCTCATCGTCTCCACGTACTCGTCTCGAACCTCCTTGGCCACTTGTCTCTCGTTTGTCAATAGGAACTCGAAAAAAAACCTTCACATGTGACGGAAGTGTAAACACACAAAAATGTATCTTGTTTGCGAGAGGAGTTTTGGAAACCTATCAGGGTACTTCAAATCTCGAATTACTGGCAATAAACACGATCACTCGGTCATTTGAATCCCTGCTCACCTTCAAACGAATAGAAGTTTATGTCAATAACAAATTCATTTTAATTTAGGGCAATATGCACTGGGCATGCATGGCACGCATGAATGAATAAACAAACAAACAAGTACAGATTCAAAGTACACCGCCCCCATGCCAAATAAATAAATATCCTCCAGCCTACGGCACCCGGCAATACTGCCGTGCAGCTCATAGAAATTGTATTGGGAGGGAGAGGTGCACAATAATTGATTGATAAATTGCAGAATTAAAATCAATAAATAATAATCATAAAATATTTTCTTAATCAATTGGCTAATATCCACCAGTGCTTCATTCGAAGCTATAACTTTTAGAAAATTAATTAAATAAGGCATTAATAAATAAAAAAAATTGAACAATTAATTGATTAATCAATAAATAATGAATCGATTAATCAATAAATCAAAAATACCCTTTATAGCCAAATCACTTGGTCATTGTCATGTCCAAATATCAGCTTCCTAGCTCAAAAGGTACCCGGGATATTGTCCAGATGAGAAAGAAAATAAATAAATGATTAATAATGAAAATAAAGAAATAATAATCATAAAAAAAATTTTTTTAAACAATTGGCTTATAGAATACATAAACCTCATCCGAATCTAACTTTTAAAAAATTAACTAATTAAATAATTGATCGAATAATTAAATAATTAATGAATTAATTGAGTCAGCAAGAAATCAAAAATAGCCTTTACAGCTAAATCACTTGGTCACTGTCGTGTCCAAATTTCAGCTTCCTAGCTGAAAAGATGGCTGAGATATCGCCCGGACAAACAAACAAGAAAACAAGAAAACAAATAAACAACCGGAGTGAAAACTCCATTTCAGCGCGCGTCATTGTTGGGCCCCCTTCGTTGCCCGGCAATGACGTCATGCAGTGCCTGGAGATGGCATAGGCATGGAGCGGTGTACAACAAACAGCAACATGGAAACTTGTGAAAAACTGAATAGAATAAGGAAGAGTACCCCTGGTATCCAACCTGAACTTGAGCAAGGTATTTTGTGCAACCTGGTAGTTTGTCATTGGCTTCCGAAAAGAGTAGATCTTTTGTAGCACAAACTCTCGAATCTTTGATATCGCCTGTTCGGAATAAAGGAAGTGGTGAGCAAGACTGGCGACTTTGTTCACAAAACGGTGAAGGGTACATGGTGATCGGGATAAAAATTTCCCTATTTCAGAGATCAACAGGTGTGATTGATCAATTTCGTACAGTTAAAAATGCTCAATCTCATTTCCTAATATTTGTATTCAGCAATATTGCAAATTGATATAAATGCACTCATTTGTCACATGTATTTCACTAATAATTATTACATCAATGACGGTGCAACAAATTCTACAACGCATTGTTTCCCTGATACAAATGGGAGAGGGGAGGCAAGGGGGGCATGAGGCCGATGTGTGACTTTAGGGAGACAGCTAAAATTTAAAGATCTAGAGGAAAAGCTTTGGTGAAACCATTGGGTCTTTCATTGCGAAGCACATACAAACATCAATATACATTCAACAATGTTCAAGATATTTGTACAAACTCATGGATCCTTCCATAAGCATCTTTATAATGAATAAAACACACTCACAGGCCTACAGGTCTCAACAAGGCATGCTATTGTCAATCAACAATAGAAAGTGGTTCTTCTTTTGTATGTAATACATGGCCGTGCATAATCACATAGATTTATGATTTTGTGATTTTTGTGAAAAATTGATTAAATTGTGATGTTTTGTCATTGATCGACAAATATTTTCACATAATGTCAAAGTGGATTTTTTTTTAGAAATCCTTACAAAACAATCAAAACTGAAGTACAGAAATATCTAATTTACATAAGTATTCAACCTTTCATATTTCAAAAAAATTCCATTGACATTAGAGGATATTATGTGTAGATCAGTGACAAAAAAAAATCACAATTTAATCAATTTTTCACAAAAATCACAAATCACAAATTTTAAATTCAGGCTGTTGTTGTTATTATTATTCATACGATAGCCGCTTTTGGCGGCTATTGACAATAGAGGGCACGTGTATGCAATCTATCTGTAAGCTATAATCTTGGGGGGCACTAGTCCGCACCAGATGTGGAATTCCCAGTAAGCTGGTACTCATTTCGCCGACCTCAGAAGTACGACAGGCAGAGTCAACCCTACCTGGTGTTAACTCGACGGTCGACCGGGATTTGAACTCAGGACCCGAGAATCCTAAGCCAGCACCCTAACAGTTAATTAAGCCAACACCAGGTGGTCAGCCATCTTAGAATGCAGCCTGTAACACAACAAAGTGTGAAAAAGTCAAGCGGCGTGAATATTTTCTGAAGCCACTGTTTGTTCAGGGCAATGGGAAATGAAATGGGGCTGCCATTTTGAGCTTAGCTCTTCATCAGAGCAAAATAGGGAAATATTGGTTGGGGTAAGGTTTATACAATGTTGGGCATGGGTCAAAGATCAAAAGGACCAGATTAGAGATCACGGGTCAGATAGACCAAAAGGAGTCACGCCATTGATAAGATATTACAACAACAGAAGAAACTGACACAAGGCTTTTTTTTTTTTTTTTTTTTGGATACTGAATCGAGGCTCATGAAAGAGCTAACATTTACTTCACAAACAAATCAACCAGACAAACAAAATATATAAAAAGAGGGAGCGGAAAACAAGATGGGGAGAGAAGGGGAAGCACACAAACACAACATTTGAGAGCAGGGAGAAGTGTGGAAGGGAGAGGGCTTGGGGGGAGGAGGCGTGGGAAGGGGGGGGGGGGGGGGGGGTGGAGGGAGAAGTATAAAACACAAGGACACCAAGGACTTCCAGGACAGAAGTTGGTATTTCAAAAAAGTGGAATTGGGGTGAAATTAGCGGGGGTAGAAAAGATCAAGGTTTTGGATGGGGGAAGATAAGAGATGGTGGTGAACAGCAGTTTTAAAGACCTGGAGGGAGGAGTGGGATTGAAGAGAGTGAGGGAGTTTGTTCCAGAGGCGGGAGAAGAGAGGAATGAAGGAGTGAAGGTGAGCAGAGAGTCTTGATTTTGGCAGTTTGACCATAAGAGGGTTGCAGGCAGATCTTGTGCGACCTGTAGGAATAACTTCAAACTTCAAACAGATTAGTATTCTGTTGTTGAGATGTTGTCAAACCTTGAGCTTCAGCTTCAGTAGGACATCTTGAACATCACGGCAGGCAAGCGTGTCGCGGAACGCCTGCTCCTTGGCAAAATTTATCTTGTTATTGAGCTCCTGAAGCTGTTCCATAAACGTTTGCGCCGTCACTGGTACATCCAAAATGACACTGATGTAAAAAGAATGAGACAAACCAGGAAAGAGAGCAAATTAAACAAAAAAACTGGAACGGCATTCTTCGCCATCGCGACGTCGACCGATATGCCTCTGCCCACATCATCACATCATTATACATACTTCTATCAAGTTTGATTAAAATCCCTTCAGCTGTTCTCAACTACCACATTTTAATAACAATCGTTTTTTTACCTTTCTTTGATTTCTGCAGTAATTGTTACCTGATATGACCACTGACCTTTGATGCCAACATCTAATCAGTTCATCTTTGCATCATAATATATACTTATACCAGCTTTGGTCAAAATCCCATCACTGATTCACAAGTTGCATCGTAACAGAATTTTTACTTAACGGTACTTCTGACCTTTCACCTCTTGACTCCATAATGCAATCTATTTATCTTTACATCATTATACAAACTTGTACCAAGTTGGACTTTGTTCCCTTCAGCCATTATTAAGTTATCAAGGTAACAAAAACCTATTACAGAAACTGACCTTTGATCTCTTGATGCAGAAACTGAATCGGTTCATCTTTGCATCATAATATATACCTATACCAAGTTTGGTCAAAATCCCATCACTGGTTCACAAGTTGGCCCAGTACCATATTAATCTTTACCTAACGGGACATCAGATATTTGACCTTTGACCTTAAAAACGAATCAGTTCATCTTTACATCATCATACATACCCATACCAAGTTTAACTTAGATCCCTTCAGCCGTTCTCAAATTATAAACCTATCACAGACTTTGACCTCTTGACCCCAAAATCTAAGCAGTTCATCTTTGCATCATAATATTGTTACATGTGTGGGGGTAGATAATGAAATACCTTAGTCGAGGTAGAATTGTATAGAGTAGTGTGCTCCGAATGCCGTGAAGAAAAAACCTTCATGTATTTAAGTCAGGGCCAGATGTTCGTGTAAGCTTATATGTCTCCATGCGAGGGGTGGAGCTATGCTAATTAGCTAGGGCATATGGATAAATTCCCAGTGTGTAATTGCCCTTGTGATTTTTCTCTTCGTTCTTATAAAGCACACTCGGCTAGCCATGTGACCGGCCCATAATTAAAATAACATAATCGTGGACGGTACCCAGACACTACGACACCACCCAGCTGAAACTTCTCGATGGGCGCCAAGTGTGGCCGTGAGGCTACTCCCCGATGGACGATTGGTTGGGACGATTTGACTGCGCTCGGTGATTGGAGCGCGGGTGACGGCAGAGAGAACGTTCGAGACAGTCGGAGCAAAA
>NC_136273.1:104369899-104399899 GCF_964187855.1 Myxine glutinosa
GCCCCAAACCGTCAGAGACCGTAGCTGAGTACCAGCCAACGCACCACACCACATTTATTTTTACTTTCGTTTTCCCCTTGTGTTGTAATTGTGTCTGAATGGAGGATCTCATTTAGTAATTAGATTTTACCGCACATTCCTTTTGTTATCCTGGCTTTTATTCTTCATTAAACCCATTACTTATTGCATTTCTTTGTTGTGCCTGTCTTGTGCGTTTATTTGTCTGTGGGATTGGATAACCCCCCGTGTCGCGTCTGTCCGTGGAAATAAGACCAGGGAACTCTGTTTCCCTCACATGCTGAAGAGATAACACCGCCATAGTTTTGGGTAAACGCCTTGGAGTTAAAGCTCATTTTGGTCATCTGTCACCCTAACATCTTCACTACAGGGTAGTTGCGACAATATATACTTGTACCAACATTGGTCAAAATTCCATCACTGATTCACAGGTTATCACGGTAACAGGATTTTACCTAACATGCCATTTGACCTTTGGCATAGTGACCCCAAAAACTAATCAGTTCATCTTTACCCCATTATACGTACCTGCACCAAATTTGACTTTTACCTTTCAGCCATTCTCAAGTTATCATGGTAACGAAAACTTATCACGGACAGACGGACACACGGACAACTCAAAAACAGCAACATCGTCGGCAGAGGTATAAAAATTGCAGTAACAGGATATGATAGAAACAAAAACAAATGAGAAAGGAAAGGGAAGAAAAAAGAAAGCAAAAAAGAAAGTGAGGAAACAGTGAGTGAGTGAGTGGAGTCTTACGTGACCATATGCTCAGGTACAGCAAGTTCGTCAACGAGTTGGCTCAGCTCCCCACGAACTGCCTGCCGGTTACGCAGTTTAACATTCATCGCCAAAGACTCCTCCTGCAAGCTCTGGATCTCAGCACTGATGCTCTGTAGATCCGACTGGAAAGTTGTTAGCATCTCTTCCATGCGCTGTGTCAGGTGCACACAGGGGATCAAAGTAGAGAGATGAAGACAATAAGCCAGGTGTAGAACTGGCCTTGGATGCCATAGGCAGATGGGCAATAGGGACGGAACCAGCACCAGCTGCAATATCAACACCGTATTTCCACCTACCTGCAAGATGGTATCACAAGCTCCAATTTGGTGATGCAGGCTGGCAATATTCTGGCTTTCTTTGATGTCTGCAGTGATCAGACTCAAGAAAAATCAAAATTTCAACAACCTCATCTGCACCCGTTGGGGGAACCCAAACGCTCAGACCACCTTAATGCTAATCTATCCATTGATACCCTCTAAGATAGATATGATGTGGCCTTTTGTGATTTGCAATTCATAAAGTCGGTAATTTGGCGATTACAAGTTGAAATCTTCTTCTTCACGATTAGTTGTGACGTCGCACTATGAATCTGAGCACCACTTCCATATTGTTTACGGGTTACATCAAGGAACGATTTAACTCAAACCGCATATAATTTTCAGATTTCTACAAATATACCAAATTAATACGTCCTTGGTGGTTGTAGTAAAACAAATCAAGATGGTTTCATGCTACACCAACGGCTTAAAGAATTGAGAGTTGACAGAAATTGGACGAGGTTTGTCCGAATCACTCGAGTGTGGATCGGGCCGACAAAATATTCGGTTTTGTGTTCGGAATATTTTACAGAGCACTGTTATGGAACAACAGAGATGGCTAGATCTAGTGGTTTTCTGCCATGATGGAGAGCCGATGCCACTCTCACGATTAAGCGGAAGAAACAGCAATCTCCCGAATCTGTAACACATCTCTGCCAAGCTACTAGCACATGGACACGGGCGATTTGAATGGTGAATCGAACACTTGTAGTGGGCTGCCGGTGACCGAACTCGCCTCACTAGATGTGCCGGCTAACATCACCACCACCTTGCCCTACACATCTGAAGAGCTCAAAAACCCTAGCGACCAATACCCACGACCACGCCACAACCCGCTCCTCTCCACCATCCAACACCCTCCCCCCTCCACAACCCCCCATCAACCTAGCCAACAATACTCACCACCATCCCACAGCCTCCCCCCTCCACAATCCCCCATCAACCTAGCTAACAATACCCACTACCATCCCATCCCACAGCCTCCCCCCTCCACAACCCCCCATCAACCATCAACCGAGCTAACAACACCCACTACCATCCCATCCCACAGCCTCCCCTCTCCACAATCCCCCATCAACCTAGCTAACAATACTCACCACCATCCAACACCCTCCCCTCTCCACAACCCCCCATCAACCTAGCCAACAATACTCACCACCATCCCATCAGCCTCCCCCCTCCACAATCCACCCTCAACTGTGTGCCTGGGTGGTGTAAGTGTTGAGTCCGTTCCACATTGTGTCTGATGATTTTATTTATCAGTTTATACAAAGTCCTTGATAAACCGTCAATTGAATGGAAAAACAAACCTACTAATCTGCAGTGAGCATTTAGTGACTTTTAGTGAATCTGTAGTGACCGGCGTTTTTATCTGCCCTACCAACACAGTCATCGTCATGAACAACATCTTCTTTTGAATCGGTTGCACAAGGTTCGAAACGATACAGATTTACAATACCTCCGAAAGAGTTTCCATCACCAATTTTGTCTTCAATAGTTTCTTCAAACTCCCACGGATCAGTTTCAATATAGAGAGAACCTTCAGGGTTGCTAATGACGGCTCGGAATACAGCTTCTCTATGTAAACTGCCATTTGCATCAAGGTGAAGAGCATGGTGTGACGTCACTGGTGAAATCGAAGATCGACACCTTAGGGCTATTTTCGACATTCTGATTGGGCAAAGTTTTTTTTTTTTTTTTTAACTATCCCTCAAATTAGACCATGATTCATGATTTTCAATGGTTTTCAGAAAGAAAAAAAATTGCGTTTTGGTTCCCCTTTAATAATGCAAACCATACCCATAAAATGTCTGTTTATACAAGTATGGTCTATGGTCAACCTCCACTTTTAATTTGACATAATCTTAAAAGAACAAGTCGCTGAAAGTTTGTGTAGCAAGTCCTAAATGAAATTACATGACAGCTGTGCAAAGCCTTCTGGGTAATCCCCAAAAGGGAGCAACACAGCATGTCATATACTGGGGTGCAGCATTGTGTAGAGGTTTTCCATGAATAAAAATGTCAAACCAGGAAGAGAATATCTATGCATTCAATTGCATGCCTTATTTGAGCAGAAGTATGTTTGAGTGGTGCAAAAGGTTTCAAAATGGAGATGAAATATTTGGGGTTAACTTTGAACGAGAAAGTGCAGGTTAAAGTTAAATATACAGTATATTTATTGATGTGAATTATATGGCACAGGGTACAGACAAAGTTGGAGCATCCTTGAACCCACAACCCCTTTTTAAAGGAAATATTCCAGCCCTTTTATGTCTTCCAACAGCAATGGCTACAATACAAAATAAATGTTGATGTTCAGATCATCTTATGTCACTTCTATCATTGAAAAGAAATACCGAAGAGGGGATACAGTCACGAATGGAAGCATGTTCGATCTGCTGCAGCTCTGCCTCCACTTGCTTTGAGTACTGACGGAGGTCCACACCCTGCACGTCATATCAATTCAATTTGAACAAAAATCAATGATCCACAAACGTTCAATCACAATAAATTACATAAATACAGCTACACATCAAAAGAGAGAAAGAGCAAGCAATGCTATCTGAGGAAAAGCAGTCAACAGTCATAAAGCATCCTACAAAACAACGTGCCAACTCAATAAGGGCAAAAGGTATCCTACAAAACAACGTGCCACCTCAATAGGGGCAAAAAGTATCCTACAAAACAACGTGCCACCTCAATAAGGGCAAAAAGTATCCTACAAAACAACGCGCCACCTCAATAAGGGCAAAAAGTATCATACAAAACAACGTGCCACCTCAATAGGGGCAAAAAGTATCCTACAAAACAACGCACCACCTCAATAGGGGCAAAAAGTGTCCTACAAAACAACGCGCCACCTCAATAAGGGCAAAAAGTATCCTACAAAACAACGCGCCACCTTAATAGGGGCAAAAAGGAACATGGAGCGCACGTAAACTCACCGTTTTCAGAGCCTCTTGCACCAATGAATCACCAAGATTAGCCTGGATATGCACTGCTCACAATTACAAAAAACAAGACAGATCAACAAAGCAAAGCTTCACCGGGTTATACACATACAGTAGATCTGAGAATAACAATCTGTTATGAAGACAGATCAACAAAGCAAAGCCTCACCGGGTTATACACATACAGCAGATCTGAGAATTACAATCTGTAAACAAGACAGATCAACAAAGTGTTACGGATTCGGCACTTATTATTATTGTGGTTATTATTATTATTGTTGGTTCTAAGTATTATGGTTATTGTTGTTTAAGGGAAATGGTTATTGTGGTTAAAAGGTTAAAAGCGCTCATGGAAAAGAGACAGGAAGCCGGAAGACGACGACAGAGAAGAGGAAGAAGACGTGAGGATATAGGTAAAAGACGTGTCTTGAAGCTCCGTACCGAGCGTGGTCGAGCGTACATCGCGAGTGAACTTTGAGTCCTTGAAAGGAATTTCGTGCGATATCTGTTATCGCTGGAGTATTGAGAAGCCTGCGTAGACAGGTATAGGCAAAGATGTTCCGGAGAATCCTCGCCTAGAGGCCGCGGCTCGAGTAAGAGCCATCCGCCATTTTGCACCGCACGCTGCGTTCACCGAAAAAGATTTTGGTACGCGTCAGCTTTTCTCGCCCTCCGGCCGTCTGCCGGGGATGTGTGTGCGCGACAGCGGCGTTTGAAGATTACCCTGCGGTTTGTTGGTTGAACGGTGAATGTGCACGTCTGGATCGCGTGTTTGGGATTCCCTGTCCACCGCCAGTTTGTGTTGGTTTGGAACACGTGACGGTCCACGCCTTGCCTACACCTCCTTCCTCGTCTCATTGCCTCATCGCCTCTTCGCCGGGATCCCCTCTGAGTTATAGAGACATTGCGGAGTATGCTGTTTCATTCACTGGGAGCACAGTGAGTTTGGGTTAGGTTACTAGAGAAGATGGTACCATCTTGAGATATTGATTGTATGGGGGATTGCTATCATTGCTGTATCGTTATTCCTGTGTGTTTTTTTAAAATATATTCTTTGTTTGTGGATAACTCTTGGTGTGGTTTCCATATTGATTTCGACACGGAATAACCTATTTTTCTGCCGTGGCTCCTCCCGGGGTTCGGAGGTATACCGAGACCAGGAGGTCAGGGAGGAACACGTAACAAAAGCAAAGCCTCACCGGGTTATACACATACAGTTGATCTGAGAATAACAATCTGTTATGAAGACAGATCAACAAAGCAAAGCCTCACCGGGTTATACACATACAGTAGATCTGAGAATACCAATCTGTAAACAAGACAGATCAACAAAGCAAAGCCTCACCGGGTTATACACATGCAGTAAATCTGAGAATAATAATCTGTAAACAAGACAGATCAACAAAGCAAAGCCTCACCGAGTTAAACAGACAGATAAAGTAGATCTGAGAATAACAATCTGTAAACAAGACAGATCAACAAAGCAAAGCCTGACGATTTTTCGAAGCTGTCCCGATACTCACGCACGCTCGAAGTTAAGCAATTTATTGTTCACAATTGTACTTTTGTCGAAACTGTATTTATCTTACATGTGTGTACCTAAAGTGCGTCCCTTGGAAGATTTTATCGGTGTTAATCTTTCATACCTGTATATAATAGTCGAGTATTTTGTGCCGCGGTATTTTGTGGCCTACTTCTTGAAGCTTTCTACCTTGAGGCTTGTTTTCTCCCAGTGGTCGATTGTGGTCCTTCTACTCTCGTTCTCTCAGTCTTTTCCCAGTCTTTTCACCCCATTCTTCCTTGTTGAAATTCTTAACTTTAAAAAAAAAAAAAAAAAAAAATTCCTTCTTTGTACTTTTCGTTCGTTCTGCGACCATGTGTTTCACCCCCATTTCACCCACATTTTCACGCCATTCCCCAGATCAGTTTTGCCCTGTTCCTTTTGCTGACACCTTTTCCCCTGTTCACGTGACTCGTGGTTGTCCATCTAAGCTCCCTCTCCCCGTTGGTATTTTTGTGAATATAAGACTGTTCTTCACGGTTCTGTTTAAATATGTTTAAACTTTCCCCTGCAGTGTTTTATTCAGTGGTATATTACAACACGCTGTTTTTCTTCCTATTTAAAAGGCTTTTTTCAATTTCCTCTCCAACTCATTCCACTTCAAAAAAATATTCAATCTCTTATAATTCTTCCTCTCTACATGCTCTAAATTCACATTCATTCCACCCCTCCTCCATCGTTCTTAAACGGATCGCTAACTTGAAAATCACAATAAACCCAATTTGTTATCAATGTTCGTCTTTCAATAATCATCCACTTTCTAAACTCCCACCTTGCCCCTCCCCTCCAAATCTTCCCCCTTGCCCCTCCCCTCCAAATCTTCCCCCTTGCCCCACCCCTCATAAACTCCCCCATTGCCCCACCCCTCTAAAACTCCCCCCTATCTCCTCCCCTTCAAAACTCCCCCCTACCCCTCCCCTTCAAATCTCCCCCCTTCCACCTCCTTCGCAAAGCTGCCTCCTCCCCACTTCATCTCCCTTCTACCTCATACCTCCACCTCCCCCAACCTTCGACTTTCCTCTGTCCACCCCCCCTCAAAGAACCCCCCACTGTGCCTCATCCCATCACCATCAAACCCTTCGTCCTCCTCATCCTTCCCTTTCTCGTAACTCTTCTGTATTCTCTGACACACTATCAACTGCTCTTCCTACCTCCCCCTCTCATCCTTCATCTGACCCTACCCCTCCCCTAACCCTCCCCTACCCTCCCTTCTCCTCTCCTCATTAACGACGTGGACCTCAAACATCCGGGGCCTTCGCTCAAACCTGATGGATCTCTACATTCAGGTTGCTTCTGACAATCCAGACTTGATCTGCTGAACAGAAACTTTCCTCCTTCAAGATGTCTCGGATTCCTTAATATCTCTTCCTGGTTACTCCCTCCTCCGGTATGACAGACCTGAGCCTCGTCCTCATGGTGGGGTTGCTATCTTTATCAAAAACTCTCTTCCTCACTCTCCTTGCACTGTCCTCTCTCCACCCCACACCCAGGAGGACCTCTGGCTACGGCTTCCTCTCCGCTCCCACCTTTTGTTCACATGTGTTCTATACCGTCCTCCAAACAGTGATGACTCCATTTACATGTCACTGTCTGACAACCTGGACCAACTTCTATCAACTCATCCCAACTCTCTCTTCCTCATATTTGGCGACTTCAACTGTCATCATGCCAGCTGGCTGGGGGTGGGTTCCTCTCTCACCAGCCATGGCACCTCAGCAAAGGACTTCTGTGACTCATTGGGACTGACACAATCTGTCAATTTCCCGACCCGGATCTCAGTCAATGGAGTATTTCTCTTCTACACTTGGTCATGACAAACTTCCCTGCAAATGTCTGCTGCTCTTCTTCTGCTCTAATCGGTTCTTCTGATCATGTGCTTGTTAAAGTGGACATCTCTCTGGCCATTCTCAGAGAGCCTCCTCAACGCCGACGAGTTTGGCATTTCACTCAGGCTGACTGGCACGGTCTGCAAGCAGCCATCAATCATCTGGACTGGTCTCCCATCTCTACTGCCTCTGACATCAATTCTTCCTAGGAATTCTTCCAAAGCAAACTGCTCTCTCTCTCATGCACAGATTTATCCCATCTCGTCTTCAGTTGTCTTACCCTTCCTCCCGTCCATGGTACACTGAATCTTGTGGTGAGGCAGTTGCCCTGAAACAACTTGACTTTGCCTCTTGGAAGGCAAATCCAACTGAAGGCAATCTGAGTTCCTTCCACCAAGCTCAGAACAAGTGTGTGTCTACCCTCAGGAGTGCCAGGAAGCACTACCACTCCATACTCAAGATTGAACTCTCAAACCTGTCTCCTTCCTCCAAATACTGGTGGCATCTGGTCAATCCGTTTCTGGTGTTTGTTCCCCACCCATCCCCTCCCTCACCTCAAATGGCTACACAGTTGACACCGCACGTGACAAAGCCGAATGCCTCAACTCTGCGTTTGCCTCAAAATCTTGTGCCCCAAAACCCATCTCTCTCTGTTCCCACTTTACCCAGTCGAACCCAACTGCTCCTGGACTCTGTGTCCTTCTCTCCTGACAAGGTGGAAAAGCTTTTGTCAAACCTCGACTCAGATTCTGCAACTGGACCAGACGGCATCAGCCCCCGGGTCCTAAAATCCTGCTCTGCCGCTCTATCTCACCCTCTCTCTGTTCTTTTCACCCTCTCTTTTGCTCAAGGTCATCTGCCAGTATCTTGGAAATCAGCAAACATTACCACTTTACACAAAAAGGTGCAAAAACAGATCCTTGCAATGACAGACCAATCAGCCTGCTCCCAATTATCAGCAAAGTCATGGAATCCATCATTGCTTCGGATATCAAATCCTTCCTCTTCTCCAATGGCTTGATCTCCGATCATCAATTTGGATTCAGACTGGTCATTCTACTCTGGACATGTGGCTTCTTCTGTCTCAACAATGGATGGAGGTCCTCAATGCCAAACAGGAAATTAGAGCTCTCTCCCTTGACATATCACGTGCCTTCGATACGGGCTGGCACCCAGCTCTGCTTACCAAACTCCTCCTATGGTATCCATGGAAATCTCCACGCTTGGCTTGTGGACTTCCTCTCTGGTCGTAGTCAACGTGTGGCCCTGAATAGATTTCTCTCATCTCCCCTTCCTGTTCTGGCTGGAGTTCCCCAAGGTAGTGTTCTGGGCCCTGTGCTTTTTCTGGTCTTCATCAATGATCTCTCCGACTCTCTGGAAAATCCTCTCTATGTCTTTGGTGATGACTCCACTCTCTGCCACTCCATTCCTTATCCCTCAGATCGGCAGTCTGCAGCCGCCTCACTCTCTGCAGACCTGGACAAAATCACAGACTGGTCAAACAAGTGGAACATGTCTTTCAATCCTGACAAATCTCACACTCTTACGATGTCTCTCCGAAAAGACCAACTGGAAAACCCTCCCATCTACTTTCTCAACAATCCTCTCCAAGAAGTTCTGTCGCTCAAGCTTTTGGGTCTCACTATCTGCCATGATCTTTCTTGGGAAAACCACATTTCCAAGCTGGCCTCCAAAGCCAGTCGCCGACTGGGCATCCTCCGTCGTGCGATGTCCTTCCTTGGCACACCTGAGCTCCTCACCACATACAAGGCTTTCATCCGCAGCTCAATGGAATACTGTTACCCCCTCTGGGCCGGTGCTCCTGCCTCGACTTCACGCTGTTGAAACCAAAGCTTTCAGAATCATTGGAATCTCCGGCGATGAAGCTAACTCCGAGGGCCTTTCACTCACTCATCGTAGCAGGTTGGTGGTTTTTCTGTCTTCTACCGACTTCTCCCCGGCCTTGCTCCCCCAGCTCTCTCTGTGGTCTGTCCCCCAAATATTCCTACAGGTCGCACAGGATCTGCCAGCAACCCTCTCATGGTTAAACTGCCAAAATCTAGGCTCTCTGCTCACCTTCACTCTTTCATTCCCCTTTTTTCCCACCTCTGGAACAAACTCCCCCAGGTCTTTAAAACAGCTGTTCACCACCATCTCTTATCTACCCCCATCCAAAACCTTGATCTTTTCTACCCCCGCTAATTCACCCCAGATACACTTTTTCGAAATTCCAACTTCTTTCCTGGAAGTCCTGGCAGTGTCCATATGTTTTATACCTCTCCCACCTCCCCCCAAGCCCGCTCCCTTCCACAGTTCTCTCGATGTCCCTGCTCTCTAATGTTGTGTTTGTGTCCTTCGCCCTCTCTCCCCATCTTGTCTACCGCTCCCCTTATTTTGTGTTTTATGTGTCGGTTTGTGTGAGCTCTTTCACGAGCTTCGATCTTATATACAAAAAAAAAGGCAAAAAAAAAAAAAAGCAAAGCCTCACCAGGTTATACACATACAGTAGATCTGAGAATAACAATCTGCCAACAAGACAGATCAACAAAGCAAAGCCTCACAGGGTTATACACATGCAGTAGATCTGAGAATAACAATCTGTAAACAAGACAGATCAACAAAGCAAAGCCTCACCGGGTTAAACACATGCAGTAGATCTGAGAATAACAATCTGTAAACAAGACAGATCAACAAAGCAAAGCCTCACCAGGTTATACACATACAGTAGATCTGAGAATAACGATCTGCAATTTCTTTATTTATTTATTCGCAGAAATAGTCGAGGCTTGTGCAGGAGCCTCGCACACTGAACGGATCAGGATGTAACAGCCAAAAACAGGACACAAACCATGTATGCATGGAGAAGAAAACTCCAAGGAGGAAAAACTGGGAAATTGTGAGGGATTTGCATGGGGTTAACAAGAGTAGAAAATATAATCGTTTTGGATTGGGGACGATCTGAGATGGTGGTGAGCAGCTGTCTTGAACTCCTGGAAAGAAGAATGAATGATATTGAAGAGGCAGGAAAAAAAGAAGACGAAATGAGTGGAGGTGAGTAGTGATCCCCCTGGATTTAGGTAGTTTTACCAGAAGAGGGTTGATGGTGCACCATGGGAGCCCTGCAGAAACCTGGTGGGGCAAAGCACGGCAAGATCAGAGGATGCAAAACCAGCAAACAGACAGTAGAAGACAGAGACCACCGACCTGCCCGTGATGTGAAGCGATAATCCCGCAGACTCAGCTTCATTGTGAGAAATTCCAATAACCTTGAAAGCGTTGGTTTCCTAAGTTGTCAAGCTAAGCAAGATGTGAGGCAGGGGAGCCAGCACAGAGGATGCCCAGTTGGCAGCTGGCTTTAGAGGCCAAAGTTGATGTGGTTCGTCCAAGAAAGATCTTGGCTGATGGTGAGACCCAGGAGTTTGAGTGACTGAACTTCCTCAAGGGGATTGTTAGGAAAGTAGATAGGAGGATTTGCAAGATGGTCCTTTTCGGAGAGAGATAGAACCACCTTTAGAGGCCATTTTCCCTGCAGAGCAGAGGTTGGCCTTTTTCCGGGCACCGTGGTCCCCTTTTTGAAGCAATGTTTTACAGCCGGATGCCCTTCCTGCCGCCAACCCTGTTATTCGCTTCTTGCGATACACAGGGAATTACCAGTGAAGTGGTACTCAATTTGCCGACCTCAGAAGGATGACAGGCTGAGTCAACCCACCTGGTGTTAATTCAACGATAACCGGGATTCGAACCCAGGATCCTAGGATCCCAAGCCGGCACCCTAACCGCTAAGCCAACACCAGGCTAGGTTGATGACAACACTAGAAAGATAAAAACCACCTTTAGAGGCCATTTTTCCCCGGAAAGCGGGGGTTGGCCTTTTTCGGGGACCGTGGTTGTTGTTGTTTTTTTGGGTCCCCTTTTTGAAGCAATGTTTTACGGCCGGATGCCCTTCCTGCCGCCAACCCTTTTTGTCGCCTTTTACGACAAACAGGGAATTACCAGTGAACTGGTAATCAATTAGCCAACCTCGGAAGGATTACAGGGTGTCAACCCCCCTGGCGTTAATTCAGCGATCGACCGGGATTCGAACCCAGGATCCTCGTATCCTAAGCTGGCACCCTAGCCGCTAGCCCAACACCAGGGTTGGGAGTTGGGCTAGCCCAACACCAGAGTAACAACACTAGAAAGATTAAAAAAAAAAACAAAAAACAAAAAAAAAACCACCTTTAGAGGCCATTTTCCCCCGCAAGCGGGGGTTGGCCTTTTTCGGGAACTGTGGTTGTTGTTGTTTTTTGGTCCCCTTTTCGAAGCAATGTTTTACGGCCGGATGCCCTTCCTGACGCCAACCCTTTTTGCCGCATTTAACGACAAGCAGGGAATTACCAGTGAACTGGTACTCAAGTAGCCGACCTCGGAAGGATGACAGGCTGAGTCAACCCCACTGGCGTTAATTCAGCGATTGACCAGGATTCGAACCCAGGATCCTAGGATACCAAGCCAGCACCCTAGCCGCTAGCCCAACACCAGCGATTACACTAGAAAGATAGTGAGAGTGAAATTTGTCAAGGCATATTCCAAGTGTTTGACCAGGTTGTAATTTTTTTTCAAGGTCTGAAGAGAGGGAAGAGGCTGCAGCCTACCTACCTGAAGGATGGAGTCATCAGCAAATAGATAAAGGGAATTTTCCAGTCAGAGATATCATTAATGAATATCAGGAATAGGACTGGGCCCAGAACACTGCCTCGATGAACTGCAGCCTGGACAGGGGGAGGAGATGAAAGGATTCCATTGACTTTGACAGCCACATGTTGGTGACGAGAGCAGAGGAAGTCAGTAAGCCATGTGCGGAGTTGGCCTTGGATGCCAAAGCCAGGGAGTATGGAGAACAAGGCAAGGTGACAGACTGCATTAAAAACACGAGATATGTCCAGAGAGAAGGCTCTGATCTCATGTCTGACATTGAGGGCTTCCATCCATTGTTTGGTGAGTAGAAGTAGCATGTCCACGGTGGAGTGAACTGTTCTCAAACCAAATTCATGATCTGAGATAAGGTTGTTGGAGAAGAGGAAGGATTTCATATAAACTGCGATGATGGATGCCATGACCTTGCTGATGATTGGAAGTAAGCTGATAGGTCTGTAGTTAAGGGGTTCCTGTTTTTCAACCTTTTTAATGTAGTGAAGTGATGTTGGCATATTTCCAAGCAGATGGCAGATGACCGAGTGCAAATGACAGGATGAAAAGGGCAGAGAGAGGATGTGCAAGACCAGCAGAGCAGGTTTTTTAGGATGCGTAAGCTGATGCTGTCCAGTCCAGTTTCAGAATCAGAGTCGAGGGTCGAAACAAAACCTTCTCCACCTTTTCAGGTGCAAAATACAGAGTGCAACAGCAGTTGGGTATGACGGGGAAGGATGGGTACCAAGAGTGAGGGGTTGGGGGTACAGGATATGGAAGCAAACACAGAATTGAAGCATTCGGCCTTCTCACGAGCAGAGCCGTGTGGTGCCATTTGAAGAGACGGAGGGGTATGGAAGGGCACCCCAGAGACATACTTAGCAAAGCGCCACTAGGCTTTAGAGGAGGCAGACAAGTTTTAAAGTTCATTTTTGAGGTTGGACAGATGTTGTTTCCTAGCCCTCCTCAGAGTGGACACACTTGTTATGGGCTCTTTGGGATGCACCAAGATTGCCTTCGGTTGGATTAGCCTTCAAGGAAGAGATGTCAAGTTGTTTCAGAGCAATTGCCTCACCACAGGATTTTTTTTTTTTTTTGTATACAAGATCGAGGCTCGTGAAAGAGCGAACATTAATCACACAGAAAGACAAACCGACACATAAAACATATAACATCGGGAGCGGTAGACAAGATGGGGAGAGAGGGGGAAGGACACAAACATAACATTTGAGAGCAGAGACCGAGAGACATGGAGGCATCGAGAGATCTGTGGGAGGGTGAGGGCTTTGGGGGGGGGGGGAGGCATGGGAAAGGGGGGAGGGAGAGGTATAAAACATATGGACACTGCCAGGACTTCCAGGAAAGAAGTTGGAATTTCAAACAAGGTGGATCTGGGGTGAATTAGCGGGGGTAGAAAAGATCAAGGTTTTGGATGGGGGAAGATAAGAGATGGTGGTGAACAGCTGTTTTAAAGATCTGGAGGGAGGAGTGGGATTGAAGGGAGTGTGGGAGTTTGTTCCAGAGGCGGGAGAAAAGAGGAATGAAAGAGTGAAGGTGAGCAGAGAGCCAAGATTTCGGCAGTTTAACCATCAGAGGGTTGCTGGCAGATCTTGTGCGACCTGTAGGAATATCTGGGGGACAGAGCACAGAGAGAGCTGGGGGAGCAAAGCCGGAGAGGAGTCGGTAGAAGACAGAAAGACCACCTACCTGCCTGCGGTGAGTGAGTGAAAGGTCCTCAGAGATAGCTTCATCGCAGGAGATTCCAATGATTCTGAAAGCTTTGGTTTCAACAGCGTGAAGCCGAGCTAGGTGTGAGGCAGGAGCACCGGCCCATAGGGGAGAACAGTATTCCAGTGAGCTGCGGATGAAAGCCTTGTATGTGGTGAGGAGCTCAGGTGTGCCTAGGAAGGACTTCACACGACGGAGGATGCCCAGTCGGCGACTGGCTTTGGAGGCCAGCTTGGAAATGTGGTTTTCCCAAGAAAGATCATGGCAGATAGTGAGACCCAAAAGCTTGAGCGACAGAACTTCTTGGAGAGGATTGTTGAGAAAGTAGATGGGAGGGTTGTCCAGTCGATCTTTTCGGATAGACATAGTAAGAGTGTGAGATTTGTCAGGATTGAAAGACATGTTCCACTTGTTTGACCAGTCTGTGAATTTGTCCAGGTCTTCAGAGAGTGAGGAGGCTGCAGACTGCTGATCTGAGGGAAGAGGAATGGAGCGGCAGAGAGTGGAGTCATCAGCAAAGAGATAGAGAGGATCTTCCAGAGAGTCGGAGAGATCATTGATAAAGACCATAAAAAGCACAAGGCCCAGAACACTGCCTTGGGGAACTCCAGCCTGAATAGGAAGGGGAGATGAGAGAAATCCATTCAGGGCCACACGTTGACTACGACCAGAGAGGAAGTCCGCAAGCCATGCATGGAGATTTCCATGGATACCATAGGAGGAGAGTTTGGTGAGCAGAGCGGGGTGCCAGACCGTATCGAAGGCACGTGATATGTCAAGGGAGACAGCTCTGATTTCCTGTTTGGCGTTGAGGACCTCTATCCATTGTTGAGACAGCAGAAGCAGCATGTCCAAAGTAGAGTGACCCGGTCTGAAACCAAATTGATGATCAGAGATCAAGCCATTGGAGAAGATTCAGTGTAACATGCGCGGGAAGAAGGGTAGGATAATTGAAGACGAAATAGGATTAATCTGTGCATGAGAGAGCAAGATTCTGTGGAAGAATTCCCAGGCTGTTAACATCAGGGGCAGTAGATATGGGAGACCAATCCTGGAGAGAGATGGCTGCTTGCAGTCCCTGCCAATTTATTTGAGTGAAATGCCAAAACTCGCCGGCATTGAGTCAGCTCTCAGAGTAACCAGACAGATAGTGACTTTCACAAGCACATGATCAGATGAACCTATTAGAGCAGAGGAAGAGCAGGACACGTTTGTGGGAACGTTAGTCATCACAAAGTCCCAGAAGGAGGATTTGCCATTGGGAGAAATTCAGGTTGGAATGTTCACAGATTGAGTCAGTCCTATGGAGTCACAGAAGTACTTTGGAGAAGTACTTTGGCTGGTGGGGGAGTTAGCAATGTGGAGGGAAATCAGGGGTCTTATTCCCCAAAGACGACCGTCTCAAAGGTCCATTGAATCGTTTTATGAAAAACATCTATTTACAGTGCAAACTATCATAATGTGCACACTGATAGGGGAGACGAACATGCTGTCTGCCCGACATCAAAGCGCGGTCTACTGACAGTCTCAAGAATCAGTCCTTATATACCTTCATGATTTGAATAGGTGGGAGGGGAAGAACAAACACACGTAAGCCCATCCCCCACAGGTCACGTAAGCAAAACCATTCATTCCCATAGGTGTGAGGGACACGTCATCCCACTCGGATTGTAATTTACAAACAGTTTCTTGCGTCTTACTGTGATGTCGATCCACAGAGTTATCAATGTTTGTCCCATAACACCTACTGAGTTATTTCAGTCAGTTTGTGTGTTTGTATTGATGTCTGTCCCCCTTCAAAAGGATGATTTGAGACACACACACACACACACACACACACACACACACACACACACACACACACACACACACACACACACACACACACACACACACACACACACACACACACACACACACACACACACACTCCATGTATACTCACCATCAACCTCATCAAGGATGGAGTCGTTCGGACTGAGATCCAGAGGCCCCAGAGTATCATCTACCATTTCATTCTCTCCAGGCTGGAGGCAACATTAACATCAAAAGGTCTTACAAGGAAGAGCAAGAACAACCGCAGCACGTTTCATCCCACAACGTGTGGTTTAGTGTTGTTATCGATCGCACAGCGGGGATAACAGCGGATTGTGGAAAACCGATCACAACACAAGGATCTCAATACCGGACTCTGCACCAGTGTTGGCAAATTCGACATCAAGGGAGCTACGAACTTAACCACGGGACGTTTTAAACTTTCGATTCAGCATTGAACTCAAAGGAGTTCACTTCGACAAGTCAACTCGGACATCATAAATATCCACTTCGTTACGGGATCTCAATACTAAAGGTGGTTTTGGTTGAATTTCACCTTTTTGTTTTTCCCAGTAATTAATAAATATTCATTTACTCCGTCTCGCTCACCTGGGCCTCAATCAAAAACATCTCGCTCACCTGGGCCTCAATCAAAAACATCTCGCTCACCTGGGCCTCAATCAAAAACATCTCGCTCACCTGGGCCTCAATCAAAAACATCTCGCTCACCTGGGCCTCAATCAAAAACATCTCGCTCACCTGGGCCTCAATCAAAAACATCTCGCTGCTCATTTTTCTTTCCGTTCGTTTATATTTTCAAATCTCGTTTTCTTGAATCCTCCGAAACTGTTATAAAAACTCCCTTTACATTATGCGCTTATGTATATTATCATCTGACATTACATTCGCCATTGCAAGTCAAGGTAAGGATTGGTGCCAAAAGCCCTAGATGTTCACTACACCGCCCAGCTGCACGGAAGTGCACTTGTTGTTATATCGTTCCCTAATCGAGTGACATTTAGTTACAGAAGAAGAGTTCTGTGAGATGATCAGCGACGACTAAGAGGCCATGGGTCGAATTTACGAAAGGTGAGCGTCAAGGTAACCCTTAGTTAAAAGCTCATAAAAACAACGTTAATCTCGATGTCCAGGTGTATCCGGACACTTGTACGCGGCACCTGCACTTCCTCCGGGCAACCAGTGCGGGGCAACCAACCAACCAACCAACCAACCAACCAACCAACTAACTAATCCAACCAATCCAACCAATCCAACCAACTAATCCAACCAACCAACTAACTAATCCAACCAACCAACTAACTAATCCAACCAATCCAACCAATCCAACCAACTAATCCGACCGACCAACCAACCAACCAACTAACTAATCCAACCAATCCAACCAATCCAACCAACTAATCCGACCAACCAACCAACCAACCAACCAACCAACTAACTAATCCAACCAATCCAACCAATCCAACCAACTAATCCGACCGACCAACCAACCAAACCAACCAACCAACTAATCCAACCAACTAATCCAACCAACGAATCCAACCAACGAATCCAACCAACTAATCCAACCAACGAATCCAACCAACGAATCCAACCAACTAATCCAACCAACTAATCCAACCAACTAATCCAACCAACTAATCCAACCAACTAATCCAACCAACTAATCCAACCAACTAATCCAACCAACCAACCAACCAACCAACCAACTAATCCGACCAACCAACCAACCAACCAACCAACCAACCAACTAATCCGACCAACCAATCCAACCAACCAACCAACCAACCAACCAACCAACCAACTAACTAATCCAACCAATCCAACCAATCCAACCAACTAATCCGACCAACCAACCAACCAACCAACCAACCAACCAACTAACTAATCCAACCAATCCAACCAATCCAACCAACTAATCCGACCGACCAACCAACCAACCAACCAACCAACTAATCCAACCAACTAATCCAACCAACTAATCCAACCAACGAATCCAACCAACGAATCCAACCAACTAATCCAACCAACGAATCCAACCAACTAATCCAACCAACTAATCCAACCAACTAATCCAACCAACTAATCCAACCAACTAATCCAACCAACTAATCCAACCAACCAACCAACCAACCAACCAACTAATCCAACCAACTAATCCAACCAACTAATCCAACCAACTAATCCAACCAACGAATCCAACCAACTAATCCAACCAACTAATCCAACCAACTAATCCAACCAACCAATCCAACCAACCAATCCGACCAACTAATCCGACCGACCAACCAACTAATCCAACCAACTAATCCAACCAACTAATCCAACCAACGAATCCAACCAACGAATCCAACCAACGAATCCAACCAACGAATCCAACCAACGAATCCAACCAACGAATCCAACCAACGAATCCAACCAACGAATCCAACCAACGAATCCAACCAACGAATCCAACCAACGAATCCAACCAACGAATCCAACCAACTAATCCAACCAACTAATCCAACCAACTAATCCAACCAACTAATCCAACCAACCAACCAACTAACTAACTAATCCAACCAACCAACCAACCAACTAATCCAACCAACTAATCCAACCAATCAACCAACCAATCAACCAACCAATCAACCAACCAACCAACTAATCCAACCAACTAATCCAACCAACCAAGCAACCAACCAACCAACCAACTAATCCAACCAACTAATCCAACCAACCAATCAACCAACCAACTAAACCAACCAACCAACCAACCTCGAAGGCAGAACGTGTATGTGTTTGTACTCATTGGCAAAGGCGACTCAGATTTATCGATGTTCAACTTCAGCAGCTTATCACCATCAATAACTAAGTTAGTTGATAACGAAGAAAAGTTTAACTTAGGCTGAGATCTCAATGAAATCTAGTGGTCTAGAAATTTATATCTCGACCCTATTTCTGTAATGTAGAGTAGTAATTAGTATTCAATATTAAAATTAAAGTAAAGTAGAGCTACATTCAAAGTACACCATGACAAAGAAATAAACAAGAAGATGTCATGCAGAGCACGATACCTGCAAAATCCACCCCACCCCCCAAAAAAGGTTGTCATGGATATATTAAATTGTGTGTGTGTGTGTGTGTGTGTGTGTGTGTGTGTGTGTGTGTGTGTGTGTGTGTGTGTGTGTGTGTGTGTGTGTGTGTGTGTGTGTGTGTGTGTGTGTGTGTGTGTGCGCGTGCGCACATTAAGCTGAATACCCCTACGCTGAATTCATTAACATTAAAATTGATTATCTAAAATCTAAATCAAAGCTCGGGTCAATCGGATTAACATTTATGATTTTTCAGATGAAAATGGATATTTGAAGTTTGACCTTGAGTTGACCTTTGACCTTTTGACCGCAAAGTAGTTTGTTTCCCAATTCAATGAGGCAATACGCAAATGCTGTGCTATTTTCAAGTCAATTGGATGAAAATTGATGTTTTATCAGATGAAAATTAATGATTTTGGAAGTTTGACCTAGAATTTACCTTTGACCTTTTTACCTCAAAAATAGTTGGTTTCCCTGTTGAGTGACTCAATGTGCAAATGCTGTTCAATTGTCAATTCCATTGGACGAAAATTGACGCCTTTCAGATTTAAATTGATGATTTTGGAAGTTCGACCTTGAGTTGACCTTTGACCTTTTGACCTCAAAATAGTTAATTTCCCAATTTAGTGCCTCAATATACAAATGCTGTTCAATTTTCAAGTCGATCGGATTGAAAATAGCGATTTTAGAAATTTGACCACCAGATGACCTTTGACCTTTGAACTAAAAATCAATAGGCTTCTCAATTGGAACGACCTATACAACTTGTTGAAGTTTCGTGATGATCAGTTTAGAATTGTGACCTGTAGGCCGGTGACAAACAAACAAACAAGCAGATGAAAAATCACTCATACAGCGACACTTGGCAAAACAGAACAAAGTAGAATGGCACTCGGTAGAGCAACCTTTTGACCTCAAAAATAATTAGTGGTTGAATTCAGTTCAATTCAATCTTCAAATTGTCTTCAAAGTTTAAGTTAATCGGATGAAAATTGACAATTTTTGAAATTTGGCCTTTGTTGACCCTTTGGCCTATGTTGACCTTTTGGTTGATGTTGATCTCAAAAATAGTTGTTGGTCGAATTCAGTTTACTGATATGTAAATCCCATTCAATTTTCAAGTCAATCGGATAAAGATTTAGGATTTTACAAATTTTGAAATTGTTAATAATAATAATAATGTTGCGGCTATGAGATTGGCTTCCATCCATATCCGCTTGTAAATATTCCCCTATTTCCTCCATACTTCCCAACTATCCCCAATCCCCCATTCCCTAGTCCCATTTTCTGTAAACAACACTCTGTAGACCCGACCTCCCCCTATTTCCCCCATTAAATGTCGCATCCAGGTCCACCGCATCTCACGTAGACAACTATAGGACATCTTGCTAGTTATTCTTAGTCTATGTCAGTTAAGGACTCGTTTCCATTAATTCTGACTCTTCGTTGCACCAGAATGTGATTGTATAGCACCGTTAGGAAGTTTAGGACCTCCCAATACCTCCCCGCAGCTCTTCCTCATGGTACAACAACAACAACAACAACAACAGCGGCGGCGGCGCGGGGAGTGCGCGTCCTCACTCCGGCTTGGTTGGTAGGGGGTGTTGGGAGGGCACCAAGCCTTTCCAACGAGCCGCCATCGACCATGTGCTCGACGGGGTTACCAAGTAGGGGCTCGCTGTCAGCTCCTCGTCAAGGGCGGAGCCCGGTAACCCCCGCACCCAATAGAAGCGGCGGACCGATCCCATCTGGGGCGGAGCCAACGAGCCGAGGGCGTGTCACTCCCCGCTGAGCATGCGCAGGAAGAGGGAGGTGACGTCAGATGCGCGCTGAGCTTGGAGAGAGAAGGACGCCACCAACCGAGCGCTGTGACACCTCCCTGCATCTTTTGTACCGTGCTTTATCCTGTCCCTGAGCCAAGGTGCACCTTGTGCTATCAACCGACCTGGCCTTCCCTGCCATCAATCCCTGTGTAAGTCAGTCTTGTTCCGTTTGTCTGTGGTCTGTCGGGGATAAGATAAGACTGTAACTAAGTGCCCATCTCTTCTGTGTCTTTACCTCATTGCCTTGTAATCTACCCCTTTTCTCCCCCACTAATTATATCCTCCTCCGGAGGTCTTGAGAACTGTACCCCTTGCGTCGTTTCATTTATCCCAGTCGTTGTGTCCTTTCCTTCATTGATTTAGCGTAGCGCGATTTGGCCAACGTTCGAGTGGAATCGGGTGAGTTGGGGGTAATCGGGTAAACTGTGCGAACACGGCGGCCATTCCGCTCGGCCCATCATAACATCTTAAGCCGTGTCCGTAACAATTGGTGTCGGGAAGTGGGATCGGACCCGAAGCGCGCTTAACGCGCTCAAAATTACAAGCAGTGTGAAATTTGTTTTGTTTTAAAATAAAAACCCGAATTTTGAAAGTCGCGCTATGGCAGATCAAGACGGCTGGGTTCCGGTAGAGGAGAGTGAGGCAGGGTCGATCCAGGACCAAATTGAGGGACAAGAGGAGAGCGAAGCAGTGAGGGCGGCAGGTTCGCAAAATGGCGTCCTCGCGCACGAGGTTGCGGGCGCGCAAAATGGCGCCTCGCACATGGCTACGGCGGCCGCACCCGCTGCACAAGTGGGAGGGATGGCCCAAATGCAGGCCCTCATGGAGCAATTTATGGCACAAATGAGGGCCTCTATGGAAGAGTCAATGTATAATTGGAAGAGGGACGCCATGTCAGACGAATCCGGGTGTGATCTGGAAAAATTGAGGGAGGAATCCAGGTGTGAAGTGGAAAAACGGATAGCCGAGGCAAAAAGGGATAATAAAAAAACGATGGAGGACAGAGACCGCAAGTTGGGCGAAAGGGTCCCAGGGGTGCACGAGGAGGTAACGCGGGTCGAGAAGCGCTGGTTGAGCGAAGTGGAGGAAAGCGCGGGTACAATGACAGGGGTAGAAATCGCGACACGGGGTTTGGAAAAGCCGGCGACCGATGAGGTAAACGGAATTTTATTAAAGCCAACGGTCGTCGAGGTGAGTAAAGAAAAAGCGGAAGTGGGAATTAAAATTGAAGAAATGACGGAGGTAGCCCGGGAATTGCAGGGAGAAATGGAAAATGTGCAAAGTCCCTGCTCACATCACGATGCTGTGCTTAACCCGAATGGAAGTTTGCAGGTTTTGGTGCAGGGAGGAAGAAGAACCCCGAAGGTGAGACGTGCTGTGTATTGTGCGGGGAGATTTTGTAAGAGGATGTTTGGCGACAAAAGAATTTTCGCGCGCTTGGGATCGAGGAGGCATCCGGGCGTTGGTGAAGGGTCCCGTGTGAGTGGAAATGGCACGCGTGGGAGAAAAAAGTGTGTGTCGGCGAGTGGGTGTGTTATAAAGTGTGGGAGTGAAACCGAGTGCGAGCGACAATGCATGTCGGGGTGTACGGAGTGTACGTGCGAGGGTGAGAGTGACCCGGAGAGTGAGTTGGTGGTGGAGCGGGTGCGAGAATGCACGCTTGGAATGGTTGAGGGTGTGCGAGGAAGCACACCTGAGTTGGTCATGGCGCGAGTGTGGGAGAGCCCATGTGAGCGCGTTAGTGGGTGGATGCCAGAGTGCACGCCCATGGTGAGTGTTACGGAGGATGTAACGGAGGAGAGGTGTGGTGTATAACAGGGAGAGCGTTGGTGGAATGTACGGACGGCGTTGGAATGCCGGGTTTTGTGAGGGTGAAAGGGGTAGCGTATGCGTGTGAGCATGCCGGTGAAGCATCGACGGTAACCGGGTTAGCGGTTAGAGCGACGGATAGCCGATGCGAGCACTCGGTGCGAGGAGCCCTTTGTTGGATGCGAGGCCCGGCGCGGATCGAAGTGCGTCGTTTCTCTTCGAAGCGTCGTTGCTGATTCGGGCTTGGCCCCGCCCCGCACGGTCGAGTCCGGGCCTTGGCGGGCGAGGCGACCGGTACGGTTCAAGGGCGAGTGGGAGGAAGCGGAACGGTGCCCCCTCGTGGGGACGGGGTTCCGACCGGGGGAGATTGAGCCATCGGGCCCGGGACCGCAAGGTGCCGTGCCGAGATGGTGCGTGGAACCTCGGTCCAACCAAACCACCTCCCTTGAACCGAAAGCCAGACGGATTCAACCTGCAGGCGACCAAACCACCCGAATTCATTGCTCGGCTTTACGAAGCCGAGTTTAATGATGTCATGACGCACCGAGGCTAGGATATAGCGGACTGTGATGATGATGGTAGTGATTTGATACGAAATTTATAATAGTGGGTAGAATTGGCAGTAAATGGAAAATTTTTGAATTGGTTGGAATTTGGACGAGCAAAATTGATAGTGGGACCTCCCCGATGTGGTGGGATGGGCAATCCACCATCCCTCACGGCGACGGGGGGGCAAAGGAGCACTAGTTATGGGGTTGATGGCAGTGAAAACTAGCCCGGGTGGGTTAGGATATTGTGTGTAGGGATCTAGCGAAGATGACATTAGGTAACGTTAAGGTTTAGATAGTGACTGATACCTGTAGTGGGGACGCAGGTAGATTAGTGTGGATTATAATGACGAGGGAGCGCAATAGTTTAAAGGGACGACTGGGAAGCGCAAGTTTCAGAGGGGAGTAGTTAGATGAGATGATGCTGTGTGAGAACTGGAAAGGTGTGTGGAGTAGTGAGTGTTGTGGATCAGCGCGAATGCGCTTGGGGGAGAGGAGGGTGCAGGTGGCACCAGGTGTGAGTGCACAGGTGTGCACCAACAGGTGAATGGAATAAATGGTTGTGTGGAAGACATGGAGTGTGGAATAAGTGGAGTATTGGAATGGATGGTCGTGGAGTGAGTATGGTGGAAACGATGGAGTGGAGTGGGTGGTGCGAAGGTGTGAATGGGGGAAGAGTGGACCCCCATCACGAATACCCGGGGCGGGTAGTGTAAGTGTTAGGTAGAGGGTATAGGTAAATTGTGGTTGGATATTGGCATCTGTGGTGCGGGTGACAGAATGGTATTTGGATGGATGCATTAGTGTTGTGGAAATGGCTGGGCGTGTAGCCTGTTAGTGTGTGTAGTTGGTTTGGGCACTCCACCACTGTGAGGATGTCGGCCAGGTGAGGCCGCAGGTGGGCTCTGGGAGCCGTTAGTGCCAGTGGGTGCCTGAGGATCCCAGGTGTGGATCGGGCAGCCCGTGCCAGAGAGGGCACTGAGGGGGTGAGAGTGCGAGAGGGCCTTCCCCAGTTAGTTAGGTTAGGATGAGGAGCAGGTAAGCTCGGGTGGCAACTACAGTGGTGGAGGTGTGCAGGTGGGTAGACCTGCTGAGAGAGCTACACGACACAGCCCAGAAATTGTGCAAGGGCACCGGGAGACGAATCGGGGGAGTGAGACCCCAAATGGAGAAGCACCACAGTTTAGTCAATGGGAATTGGTTTTTAGAACCCATAGAGTAAGTTGGCCAATGGATTGGCAGGGAAAGACCCCGGGTAGTGTAAAGTGTGTTAATGTCATTAAGAGGATAGTTAGGATTGAAGTCTCCTCGCACCATCTACATGCACTCACCTGAAGTAAAGATGACGTACCTCCACACCATGCCATGTTTTGTTATTTTACTGTGCAAATGTTTGGAATGTGAGATGCATCATGACGTGGGTGTGACATTGTGCTTGATGTTCCATCTCTTCCTCCTTATGAGGAATGATGATGAATTGGTGATGGCAAATTTTGGTTAGAGGGATTGTGGAGACGAATTTGGTGTAGGGGAAATATGGGGGAGACGTGACAGTAGCGACGGATTGGTAATGTGTAGATTTTGTACATATGGGGTAAGGGCAAGGGTAGTGTAGGTGACAGGGGGGTGACGTACGGTAGGGACGAGCTTTCTCACTTCGCCCTCCGTACGCATTTCGCCTTGCATTGCCTTATTGATGTGTACCCTTGTGACCTTACCCCTCGCTCATTTGTCTCTTTTGTCTCCCACATGACCTGTGCGCCATTGGGTGCCGAGGGGAGCGTGCGTGAGTCGGCCATTGTGTGCCCGGCACTCTCAGAACCAGCTGTCTGCATCGATGCACCACATTATGGACCACATGTCTGTGGCCGAGCACCACTTATGGACCCCATGGGTTGGGGCATGGCCCCTCTGCTGGAACCGGCCATGAGGGCCCGAAATCTTGCTGGCGGGCCTTGGCCACAGGGCACCGATGCCCCACAGGTGAACCACACGTAGTCGGCCCTGTGGGCCATAAATAAAGAAAATAAAATGGACACGTTGGGCACACTTTATTGCAAATAGGCCGCCAGTAAGAAAATGAAAGAAAGACAACAACTGGAAGACAATAATAATAACCAGCAGAGGGAGCCGAAGAGCAAGAGACACCTGCAGGGTTAGGGGTTGTTGTTTTTATTTTCATGAACAATGGTGACTGCACCGATTGGTGCTTGGGTGTGTATTGGTGTGTTTTTGGGTGCTTTAATGGTGCATTGATGCAGAGCAGACTGTCTACCCCCCAGAAAGAACAATCACAGGTCCTGGGTTAGTCTTGTAAATAAAGTAGCGTCAATTGTAAATAATGCTCCCTACCGGCTGTATGTTTAGTTTGAGGATGCTTTCCGCGATTCGGTTATCCTGTGGGTGTGTTTCTGTTAGGAGAAGGGTGCAACGTCGCAGGGGGACATATTTACTCATTTGTGAATATCTGTAAAACTGTCGCACTCAGGGTTGAGTTAATAGTAGAGGGAACTACATCTGAGTGCCACACTAACGTAGGTAAAAATTTATCGGGTCGGGACGCCCCGAGGTAGAGAAGGGTGCAATGTTGCGGATATGAGATTGGCCTCCATCCATATCCGCTTGTAAATATTCCCCTATTTCCTCCATACTTCCCAACTATCCCCAATCCCCCATTCCCTAGTCCCATTTTCTGTAAACAACACTCTGTAGACCCGACCTCCCCCTATTTCCCCCATTAAATGTCGCATCCAGGTCCACCGCATCTCACGTAGACAACTATAGGACATCTTGCTAGTTAATCTTAGTCTATGTCAGTTAAGGACTCGTTTCCATTAATTCTGACTCTTTGTTGCACCAGAATGTGATTGTATAGCACCGTTAGGAAGTTTAGGACCTCCCAATACCTCCCCGCAGCTCTTCCTCATGGTACAACAACAACAACAACAACAGCGGCGGCGGCGCGGGGAGTGCGCGTCCTCACTCCGGCTTGGTTGGTAGGGGGTGTTGGGAGGGCACCAAGCCTTTCCAACGAGCCGCCATCGACCATGTGCTCGACGGGGTTACCAAGTAGGGGCTCGCTGTCAGCTCCTCGTCAAGGGCGGAGCCCGGTAACCCCCGCACCCAATAGAAGCGGCGGACCGATCCCATCTGGGGCGGAGCCAACGAGCCGAGGGCGTGTCACTCCCCGCTAAGCATGCGCAGGAAGAGGGAGGTGACGTCAGATGCGCGCTGAGCTTGGAGAGAGAAGGACGCCACCAACCGAGCGCTGTGACACCTCCCTGCATCTTTTGGACCGTGCTTTATCCTGTCCCTGAGCCAAGGTGCACCTTGTGCTATCAACCGACCTGTCCTTCCCTGCCATCAATCCCTGTGTAAGTCAGTCTTGTTCCGTTTGTCTGTGGTCTGTCGGGGATAAGATAAGACTGTAACTAAGTGCCCATCTCTTCTGTGTCTTTACCTCATTGCCTTGTAATCTACCCCTTTTCTCCCCCACTAATTATATCCTCCTCCGGAGGTCTTGAGAACTGTACCCCTTGCGTCGTTTCATTTATCCCAGTCGTTGTGTCCTTTCCTTCATTGATTTAGCGTAGCGCGATTTGGCCAACGTTCGAGTGGAATCGGGTGAGTTGGGGGTAATCGGGTAAACTGTGCGAACACGGCGGCCATTCCGCTCGGCCCATCATAACATCTTAAGCCGTGTCCGTAACAATAATAATACATTTATTTTATATAGCGCTTTTCAAGAAGCCCAAAGACGCTTTGACAGAGTACAAAAAACAAGTGCAAAAAGACAAAAATCAACAGGTAAATAATCAAAGCAAGAGGAAGGTGGAGGAGAAGAGATAGTCAGGGGTTAAATGCTGTGGGTTAAATGTTGAATGCAGTGTTGAACATGTAGGTCTTGAGTGATGTTTTGAATGTGGTGAGTGAGGAGGAGTCTCTGATGGTGTGAGGTAGTGAGTTCCAGAGGGTGGGAGCAGCGATGGAGAAGGCCCTGTCCCCCCAGGATTTGAATTTGGTCCGCATGGGGGGGGGGAGGGGGGGGTCAGGAGGTTGGTACCAGCAGAGCGGAGGTTGCGGGTGGGAGTGTGTCTGCAGAAAGCCTTCTATGTGGTGAGGAGCTCAGGTGTGCCAAGGAAGGACTTCGCATGATGGAGGATGCCCAGTCGGCGACTGGCTTTGGAGGCCAGATTTGAAATGTGGTTTCCCAGGAAAGATCATGGCAGATAGTGAGACCCAAAAGCTTGAGTGACAGAACTTCATGGAGAGGATTGTTCAGAAAGTGGATGGGAGGGTTGTCCAGTCGGTCTTTTCGGAGAGACATGGTAAGAGTGTGAGATTTGTCAGGATTGAAAGACATGTTCCACTTGTTTGCCCAGTCTGTGATTTTGTCCAGGTCTGCAGAGAGTGAGGCGGCTGCAGACTGCCGATCTGAGGGATGAGGAATGGAGCGACAGAGATTGGAGTCATTCGCAAAGAGATAGAGAGGATTTTCCAGAGAGTCGGAGAGATCATTGATGAAGACCAGAAAAAGCACAGGGCCCAGAACACTGCCTTGGGGAACTCCAGCCTGAACAGGAAGAGGAGATGAGAGAAACCCATTCAGGGACACACGTTGCTACCACCAATTGAGGACCATTTACCACCAATTCAGGGCCATTTACCACCAATTCACGGCCATTTACCACCAATTCACGGCCATTTACCACCAATTCAGGGCCATTTACCACCAATTCAGGGCCATTTACCACCAATTCAGGGCCATTTACCACCAATTCAGGGCCATTTACCACCAATTCAGGGCCATTTACCACCAATTCAGGGCCATTTACCACCAATTCAGGGCCATTTACCACCAATTCAGGGCCATTTACCACCAATTCAGGGCCATTTACCACCAATTCAGGGCCATTTACCACCAATTCAGGGCCATTTACCACCAATTCAGGGCCATTTACCACCAATTCAGGGCCATTTACCACCAATTCACGGCCATTTACCACCAATTCACGGCCATTTACCACCAATTCACGGCCATTTACCACCAATTCACGGCCATTTACCACCAATTCAGGGCCATTTACCACCAATTCACGGCCATTTACCACCAATTCAGGGCCATTTACCACCAATTCAGGGCCATTTACCACCAATTCAGGGCCATTTACCACCAATTCAGGGCCATTTACCACCAATTCAGGGCCATTTACCACCAATTCAGGGCCATTTACCACCAATGCAGGGCCATTTACCACCAATTCAGGGCCATTTACCACCAATTCAGGGCCATTTACCACCAATTCAGGGCCATTTACCACCAATTCAGGGCCATTTACCACCAATTCAGGGCCATTTACCACCAATTCAGGGCCATTTACCACCAATTCAGGGCCATTTACCACCAATTCAGGGCCATTTACCACCAATTCAGGGCCATTTACCACCAATTCAGGGCCATTTACCACCAATTCACGGCCATTTACCACCAATTCAGGGCCATTTACCACCAATTCACGGCCATTTACCACCAATTCAGGGCCATTTACCACCAATTAAGGGCCATTTACCACCAATTCAGGGCCATTTACCACCAATTCAGGGCCATTTACCACCAATTCAGGGCCATTTACCACCAATTCAGGGCCATTTACCACCAATTCAGGGCCATTTACCACCAATTCAGGGCCATTTACCACCAATTCAGGGCCATTTACCACCAATTCAGGGCCATTTACCACCAATTCAGGGCCATTTACCACCCATTCAGGGCCATTTACCACCAATTCAGGGCCATTTTCCACCAAGGGTGGGGGGTCCATAACTTTCCTGAACAAACTCATCTGTCTGTCTGTCTATAAACATCAACTCGTCATCGAGGAACAATTTGATTTCAATCGAATGTTCTATTTTGAACACAAATCAGAAAACTAACCCGCAGTTTATCAGGAATTCGGCTCTTCAGGTTGCGCATGCAAAGAGAGGAGTGACATCATTTCTTTCACCTGCCTACCTGCCTGGCAGTGAAACACAATTGAAAATCATTCCAAACAGGAAACTTTCTGTTTTAAGGAACGTCATAAAACACACAGACAACAGGCACAAAGAACTAATGCAACATGTTACTGTTACTTGTAACTGTTCTACCTGTTACTCAAGAGTGTGCAGGGCAAGGTGTTCTGTGGAGTCTCTCGTTTGTGTATATTTCACATTATAGGATAACATTCTACCTGTGTCTACCTGTTACGCAAGACTACAAGACTACATGGATAAGGTGTTCTATAGACTCCCTAGTTTGTGTTTATCTCACATTTTGAGATAACATTCTACCTGTGTCCACCTGTTACTCAAGAGAGTGTGGGGAAAACCTGTCTCCTGAACCTGGCTTGGCAAACTTTCCTGAACCTGGCTTGGATAACTTCCCTGAACCTGGCTTGGAAAACTTTCCTGTACCTGGCTTGGAAAACTTTCCTGGACCTGGCTTGGAAAACTTCCCTGAACCTGGCTTGGATAACTTCCCTGAACCTGGCTTGGATAACTTTCCTGAACCTGGCTTGGATAACTTTCCTGTACCTGGCTTGGATAACTTCCCTGAACCTGGCTTGGAAAACTTTCCTGGACCTGGCTTGGAAAACTTTCCTGGACCTGGCTTGGAAAACTTTCCTGGACCTGGCTTGGAAAACTTTCCTGGACCTGGCTTGGATAACTTTCCTGAACCTGGCTTGGAAAACTTCCCTGAACCTGGCTTGGATAACTTTCCTGAACCTGGCTTGGATAACTTTCCTGTACCTGGTTTGGAAAACTTTCCTGGACCTGGCTTGGAAAACTTTCCTGTACCTGGCTTGGAAAACTTTCCTGGACCTGGCTTGGAAAACTTTCCTGTACCTGGCTTGGAAAACTTTCCTGGACCTGGCTTGGAAAATTTTCCTGGACCTGGCTTGGAAAACTTCCCTGAACCTGGCTTGGATAACTTTCCTGAACCTGGCATGGATAACTTTCCTGTACCTGGCTTGGAAAACTTTCCTGTACCTGGCTTGGAAAACTTTCCTGTACC